>NW_010271382.1:0-27673 GCF_000690775.1 Eurypyga helias
GAGCCCCTGACTGGCAGCGGGCTTCAGACGAGCAGTCAAGGTTATAAAAAAAATATAACCCAACAGATACACGTATTTTTACACACCACACACTCCCCTCCACCCCCCCACAAATCCCAGCCCTCAGGAAGCGCCGCTGCAAGGGCAAGGTGGAGCAGAAAATGTAATGGTATTACCTCCTGGATTAAACAGCACCGTTGGTCATTGAACTGGTCCATTTGCACAGCTTATGAGATACGGAGGTGTGGGGAGGGACAACTTTTGGTAACAGCATCGCAGTAACCGCTTGAAGGACACAGCGCTCAGGCTTACGCACGCACAGCAGAGACAGTGATCCCCAACAGCAGTCAAGACAATTGTTTTGGGGTTTTTTTTAAACTCCTATTAAATCTAGGAGACAGCACTGTGCATTCCCTCGTGGAAGCTGTAGCTGCTATGACCACCAGCCAGGGGCACCGGCTCCGGGAAGCATAGAAACACAGCCCTACGGAAACCTGTCCACGTCGTGTTAAACTTGCTGTTTCCTATGTGCCTTCATGCTGACAGCGTCCTGACTGAAAAAGCCATTTGGGTGATCAGGAGGCTGAGCAGTCTGCACAGGATCCTGCTGCTTGGGGTCTAGTGCTTTTATCGCCCCTGTGGAATAACTTAGGCAGATAACCTACGGCTAAGACGTCCCAGCCCGAGTGTATCTGCAGCTGCAGACATCACATAAAAGCATGTCTCTGAAAGGGAAACTTTCATGCCTTCTACAGATAGTCCTAGCTTGATTTTTCCAGATTCCTCTCCTTCTTAAGAGAGATCCTATTGAAAGTTCTTTTTACTCCAAAACACCCACTTTAGTTTTGAATGCTGCTGGTCTCAGCTCGTATGAGCAAAGTCAACCTCACTCTTAACTGGTGAAGGAGCAAGAGTTTTCAAACTTAGTATTTTGAGCATTTTCCTTTATGAAATCTCAAGTGTTTGCTGGTAAGTGGCCTTCTTTGGGACATTTGTAAATATTCCTGCTTGCTTTTTCTCCATAGCCTCTTACTAGAGAAAACAAACGTATCCACTAAGCATTGTAGGTTAAAATACATGTATCTACACCACCACAGAGTGACTCCCCAGCTCTTGTAACCCAGATCTGACTTGAGACATGGACTCTTTGCTACAATTCAGACCAGAATAGAGCTTTGGAGTCTGTTATAATACAGTCCTGTTGTGATACAGAATCAGCAAATAGCACTGCTTGTAACACACGCACTCCTCATTTCACATCATGCATATGAAAGCTTCCATATGTTCAGCTATCATTTTTAAAATGTGGTTTCCTGTTTGCTTTTTCAGTGAATGCTCTTCCTTATAAAGTCTGCAATCCATAAGCACTGTGCAGCAAGTCTGGTCTAGATTTGAAATATCACTTCCAGGTACCATCCTGGTATCTGCTGTAAAATGCGTATTTTTCTTATTCTTAACCTGAGTACTTTTTTAGTCCTTAAATGCAACAAATACTTGTTGCAATCGGTCTGTGCCTTCTGTTCGGTCTGTGCCCTTCTATTCTGTCAATATATGAGTAAAGTTTTAGAGAAAATCCCTTAGAACTCATGATATTCTATCTATTAAATTTACCTTCACCTTCCGAATTTGGATTGATTACATATTCTCCTGTAAACAAAGTAAGAGAATGAGGGAAGGGAAGATGGTCTTCATTTCACTTGCCAAATTTTCATCCAGAGTTCTGGATCTTCCATATGACTAAATAATTGATGCCATTCCCATATACACCTACTGCCTTTAATAACTTTTTGGCAGAATTTGTAGTCTTCTACAATGGCAAAAGATAAAAAGACTGTTCTTCACACTGCTATCAATCTGGAGACATCATTTGGCAAATTATAATGCCTTTTTAATTATGTTAGGGAACGTTGTGTCTCTCCGAAAAAAAATATTTGGCCAGTTGCAGAAGTATCCAGGTTTCCAGTAAACTAACTGATGAGTTACAGAGGTGGTTACAGTAGCCTCTCTTTACTGCCTGGAGAAAACCTCCAACAATTTATTTGCAAGGGGCTTGGCCATGACCCAGAGCAGAGCTCTGAAAGCAAGGAGACAGCTGTGTAACTAACTTGGACTAATACCTGGACCTTGGGGAAGAGATTTAAGAAAGATGCGTACAGTAGTGTGGTGTTTTAAAAGGTTGTGAACAATTTTTGACATAGAAGCCCTGAAAACATCCCCCTTCTAAGACAGTAAGAGAAGCAGAAGCTTGGACTTTTGTCCAAGATTGACAATGCTGCTATATTTGAAACGACAACCCATTGCATGGTGCACCACAGAGTGTTGCCTCTCATTCTGTGGCATCATGAGGGAAAATCCATCGGCTAACGCTTAGCCAGGGCAAGGCTGTGGCTGGCTAATAGGACTGCACAGGGCACCTGGAGCGAGTGTATTTCCCTTGTTCACCCTTGCTATGGCTAGAAGAGCTTCAGCATGGAGGAAATCAGAATGTGCTCCGCAGATTGGTTCCTTTGGGAACCAATGAGTTGGAAAGGGCACAGATTTTTAACCAGAGGTCCCTTTCCTACCCTGTAGAAGTAGAGCAGGCAGGTGGTGCCCGAGGGTGCGTTACACCTCCTGGCAAGACCTGCCAACCACTCAGTCCACCGAAGAATCTTTTCCCTCCTGAAGTAACGTGCCCTTACCCCACGTCATGGCTAAGTGGTAAAGGTCCTGCTAGCTCCCGTCAAGGCCCTGTGTGTGCATGTATGACTAGTCTGCAGGCTTGTTCATCACCATGAACTTGTCAAGTCTACGTGAGCTGTGTAAGAGATCAGCCTCTTACACAAACACACTTGGCTGTAGAAAGGGAAGGAGCAATGCCTCGGCCTCATTTTGGTTAGCAGGTTTTAAATATCAGCTTAATGTAGAACTTGCCTTTACTGGACTAGCCACTGTGAAATGTGCAAAACCTAAAGATGAAACCATTTTATAGTACACCAATTTCCTTCTCTTTATTTCTCAGTGTGGGGTATGTTGGCAGTAAACAGTAGGCTCCCAACACCAAAGCTTTCTTTTTAGACTGGCAGAGGCAGTGGAAGATCCCTAAGCACAATGAGTTCTTCAGCAACAAGAGATTAAAATCTGGTGTCCTGCCTTATCATCCCTTCAGTCCTCCCTCTGTCAAGGCAGACAATTAATGCAACAGTAAAGGGACTCAGACTGCATTATCTCAGCATAAGATTTTGTACTGGTTACACTTATTTTTTCCTCTTCGTGAAATACAACAGTGAATAAAACAAACTCTTATCAGTTCACTAATTGATCACCTATAGGTAGTACATATATACAGGGAAAAGCACCATTTTCTTGGTCATCCTGAAGATTAGAACACCAGATAGACAGTTTGACAGTTCTTCGCTTGAGTGTTTACCTCAGACGGGTTTGTTTCACAAACTTAATGCAAAGTACAAACAATAAATGACAAACTGCAAAGCCAATTAGCTTGTTGGCCATGTACCTTGTTGCCTTTGTCCCCTGGCTCTCCAGGATCCCATTTGAAGAGAAAATAATTAGAAAATTGCATTTGAAATTACTCTTAATGTCATTAATGTGATGCGTTTTATTTTTCTCCCCACCATATTTCAACCACATGTCTCAAGTTTCTGTTTCCTAAATTACTGTGTTGAGCTCCCCCGAAGCATGTTTATAGGCCCCGTTTTAAAAAGAAACACATTTTAAATTAAGGGTCATATGACTAGAGCTTGAGGAAGCATCTGCAGTTTGCTTTTGCAAATGTTCTGTGGTGAGGTGGAGGCTTCTTTTTTTTTTTTGTGCAAACTTTCTGGAAAAAAACTTTGCTTTTTGAAAGTGTTTTTGGGGAAGAGTTTCTTTCATTTGATAATGCTTTTGATTAAGAAAATGAATATCCAAAATATTTGTGTGGGAGAGGCAGGAATACATAATTTTTTTAGCATGATTTTATGCATCAGTAGAATTAGGGGAAAAAACCAGCCTTCCTTCCTAGCCTTATGACTCCTTATCACTCACATATTCCTCATTTCAAGGGACATCATCGAGTTTGATACCAAAATATCTATCAAAACAAAATATATTGGTGTTCCCTCTTAATGTTCCAGATGTAATTAATTTCAACAGTAAAGATCAAGAATGTGTAATCTTGAACTAAATTAACAGAATTATTTCCGTGGGACTTGAAGTTTCCTGTGCTGATGGTACTTTGTGGGTTCTTTTCCTTTCTTTTGGATTTTTATCATATGTTATATCATTTATTTGGGTCTTAGAAGGTTCAGAAGTATGTCTAGGCCTCAACACCATGGTGCCTGAGTGTCTCCTAAATTATTAAAACCAGATATAACAGCAAAATGAACATCTATTTTTATGTATAGTGCAAACGTTAGTACGCGACCCCAATTCAGAAAAGGATGTATATCCAGAAAAAAAAAAAAATTAACATATGTTTAACTAAACATTTGTATAAACCACATGGAAGTAGCAACATTTAAGTGCACAACTGGAGCTAAACCAGGTATTTCTGTGAATCATATATTTCGTCGTTTACTCAACTACCAGTGCCACTAGAAAGTAGAACTTCAGAAAAACTCACTTGCTATTTATTGAATAAAATATAAGACAGGAACAGTTTCAAGACAGTTATACATGACCTCTAAGTTATAAACGAGTATAAATTTCTGCTTATCTAACTGCTGCTAGCAGTGTTTGCGTCTTTCTGAGGAGCTTCACTCATTCTGATGGAAATGCATAAATGGAACCAGGAGTCAATGGTCCATTTATTCCAGCCACAAGAGAACAATCCAGCAGAAACTTTGAGCCTTAAATCAGTGGCAAGTAAATTAAAATTATAACTTCTGAGAATTATTTGTGGTCTTGCAAAACTGTAAAAAGATGAAATAGTACATTTATTTATATTGGCTTACTACGCCTTTGTCAGTTGCAGAAAAGGATCAGTAGTCAAAGTGATGATTTCTGTCAGGAACTAGTGCCAAAATAAGAACCCTAAACTATAAAAGAATAAAGCTACCAAGAGCCCCTATAGAATTTAGAAACTCTTGAGAAACAATTAATTCAGTTTGAAATTGTTAGACAGAGCTACAAAGCTTTTGTGTTTGTGTCAATAAAATCTGGTTGAGAACAGTTTGGTTTGTTCTCCAGTTTTCCAGTCACAAAGCCATGTGCTGCATCCGAATAAAACTGCCACTGGTTGGCCGAAAATCTGCTCCATCCATTTTGACCAGGTTATTTCATACCTGTATTTCTAAGAAAATAAAGCACATGAGTGATTTTCACTCTGTCTCTGGAGACCCTTAGGGGACTGCAATCAAATTTTAAGGTATTTATGAATAGCTGGGCAGAAAAGCATCTCTATTACTAATCAGCTTAAGCTGGGGGGTTAGGTGCTGTTGTCTTCCTGGAAAAAATGTAATAGCTACCGAGCTCTGACTACTGACCACCTTAACTCTGAAGCTAGCAAGGCCTTTGGTCTAACCCAGAATTTCACGGGGCTGAACTTCGCCTTCTGACACAAAAAAAGAGCCCATGGAGCCACTAGATGGCACTTGGAAAACACGGTTTTTCACACTCTGGACAGTCTGCTACGGTTCCGGGTCTGAATCGCAAGGTGCCCTGTAAACCGGCATAATAAATGCTCTTCTCTGAAACGTACACCGATTGCCTAGCACAACAGGCATCTTCAAAAGGTTGACAAAGCAAAACCTCCTTTTTACCAAAGACGGAATTTCTCCTGCCTTCTACCATAGCATCTGCCTCTCTGAAATGCAGGGACATCAGTATAGAGCCACGGGCATGCTTAGTATGACACCCAATAATCCTTATAGCATCTGTAGGGAGAGAAACTTCGCATCAGATGAGATACATGACAGTGGGAGCAGCACTCTCCTTCCTAGTTTGGAAACTATCCGAGAGATCAAATTTTCCAACCATGAGACGAGAAAAGCTATTGCACTTCAAGTATATTTTGTTTGCTTCTTTCCTGTTTTATCCCTTCTCAGCCACTCGTGTTAGAGACAGTATTGATGAAGGAACTTGGTTTTAAAAACAGAAAATGAAAAAGTCTTATTTTAGGCAAGAAGTTCTTCAGGGCAGGCCTGTCTCTCTCCACGTTTCTCTAGTGCTCAGCACCATGACAATGCACACTGAGTGAGGTCTCAAAACTCTTCCATTTCGTAGATGTCAAAAGTAATGCCATCATCTAAGGTCACAAGATGTTGCTAATTAGCCATGTATAATGACTACTTCTCCTACCCCAAGGCAGAAAAAATGGAAACATGTTACCAGCGCAAGAAGGCCACAATCTGTTTGGCCTCTTTATAAGAGGGTTTCAAATCAAGATAACCTTGCAATGCCTGAAATATCGAAAGTGGTATTCGGAATTCATTGCCATGGATTGAAAACTTCTAGTTTTATTTTCACTTTCGTCATGCTTTGTCTGCTCCTGTCTGTAATGCCCACTAACAACAGGCCAGCAGACACTTTCAGTCCTTGCGTCTTTTTCAGAGCTCTGGATGCATAGTACATGGGATTAGCTGTGGTTTAATGGCTCAGGGTGTCCTTGTTTTCACAGGGATAGAAAGACTGCCTTTATAAAAGCTGCATGACCTCAATTCTTGAAGGATTTTCTGTAGATGGAGTAAATTAGGGTAATCCACAGAAGTACCTGTAGTGTGCTATACATTTGGTTGTTCAAGAGATGTAAAGCTCTGGGGGAAAGTTCTCACAGTTTCAAACTTCATGGTTGTGGAAAGGGCATAAGATAACTGTATTCATGAACGAGACAAGGCTTTGTTCCGCTAAGCTAGCATTTCGGATAGCATATGGAAATCTCGTTAACTGTGGCAGCCTGCTTAGTCTGCAAGGATTTGGAATTTTTCTTAACAAGGCAGCATTTTAAGTGTTTTCCTGGGTAATTACTTTGTGCAAACATGAGGAAAGACAGGTTTTACAAAAATCTAAATATATTATGAAAATATGTATGTCACATACACCAAAAATACTAAAAGAACCTCTTTAGGTCACAAAGTTTAGCTTATCAGAGTCATGAAATCACAGAATTCCATTTACTTGTGGACCATTCATTTGGTTCCTTTGAGTCTACAAATTCTGTTAGTGTCTAATTTCATTATAATACATTGGTGGTGTTTCTTTCCATAACAACCCTGTTTTATTGAGAATATATAATGGATTGTCATTATATTGTCTTATTGACACATATTTTGTCTGCTGTCATCCCCTGTATGATCCTTATTTGCTGCACATTATTTAAACCCTACGATGAATTTGCTCATTAACTTTCTAAAGCATTCATCTCTTGAACAGCTAAGTGCTTCTCATAAATACTTTATTTTCATAATACCCATGTAAAGAGAGGATAAATGAGACAACAAGAGATCTTACAGGTGGGAAAGAAGGCAGAGAGATTAAGGTTAAAAACATGTCTTTTGGCTGCTTAGCCGGCAATTCCTACAACATGATTCTTTGCGTATTTACCATTATAAGTCAGTTTACATAGACAGGACTCTACTAATGGTCATTCAGTAAATGAAATAGAAACTATTTCTTCATTAATTCTGAGTTACTCATTAGCGTCAAGACTGGAAGAATCAAACATGTTTGCTGGAGAAAAATATACATCTTAACATGTAACATCTTTCCTCTTTTTGTAACCTTCTGCTTGATTTCCTAACGGGTATTGTCCAACATGTGTGACAGAGAAAAAACCAGAGACAAAACAACATCTTCATTACACAGCCTTCACAGTAAAAATGTCACGGTAACAAAGCTGGCATTTTCTTTGTGAATCAGCCCTACAGGGAACTGTACCGTAGTACTTAGCTTGGAAAACAGCAAACCTCTGGAATGACCTTTTGGTGAAAAAGACAGCATACTCTGGCAGCTGAAGATCCCGTTACCCTTTCAGAAAGGAGCAGTTTCATTCACCAGTCCATATCGTACCCTTGTCTTTATTGATCATTACATTCTTCTCCTTAGTTCCATCCTCCTTACCTAGTAAGCCTGCTTTTGACTTTTCATGTTGGCTTCAACCTCCATGCCTTTTCCCTGCTGAGCTTAAGTCAGGGTCTCCCTCGTCACCTTTCTATATCCCTTCCTAGTTTCTTTGTCCAAACACTAATTCCCTGTTCGTATTTCTTCATTCAAGCTGTCTTCTACCACCCCACCAATGACTCACAGCCTACATCTCCAACTCCAGGCTTGTTCAATCTCAGTGATTTTGCCTTGGTAATGCATTTATTTGTATCCTTCTCTGGATTTCTCTGGGGAAATTTTCCTCTAATGCATGAATAAAAGAGAAACATTGTTTTAGGATTTGCCAGACAGAAACTGTAACTTTGGGCAGTTAGTTTATTGTAGCTTTTAAAGCATTATTTTTTAGTTAAACTATATCCCACATATTTAGGTGATTTTTGTCACAATAAGGATGGTTTAATTTAGTGTTCTGAACTCACTTGAAATTCACTTTTGTCATTAATTTGTATAGCTATCCTGACTGTCCTTATGTATAAAGGCGACCTTAGGAGAGAAATATTTGAACGCATAATGAGCTGGTGCCTCTGAGTCATCGCTTTGCATCTTTCACTCTTGACTACCTTTTTTTTTTTTTTTTTTTCCCTGGATAGGATAAAAAAAAAAACAACAAAGCAAACAACAACCCCACAACACAAAACAAATGACAAAAAAAAACCCACACCACCACACCCACCCACATTAAAATTAAAAAAACAAACCCACAAACCACCAAAACCAAAAACCCCACAAAACGAAACCCAAAAACCTGCAAGGTCTAACTGCAAAGAGACAGTACAGAGGGTTCAGAGACATCATTGGGGGGGGGGGCAGGGGAGGGGCAGGAAGGAAGGGTGTCTCTCAATCAATGCATATTTTCCTTCTGCAGCATTTTCATGCAAAGCTACTGTACTGTATATTTTCTCTATTTTAGAATTTTCTCCGTGGAAGTCAAACTCAGAGCAATGTCTATAGAATCATCCCATCTACTCATACTCTCCATTATGTTCTTTTCACTAGAATTGTTATTATTCTTGTTCCTATCAAGCCAGCTATTGTGTAATATGGCTAATTAATAAGAACTAGGATAATTAAAAAGAATAGGAGGTGACACAGAATAATGCAGGAAAAACAAAAATCTAAGGAGTAAGAACCAAAGAACCATTCTATACAAGGCACATTACAATATTCAATGTATTTTTTCTCTCTATTGTCACATGGTTCCTTTAAGTAGCATTAGGAAAATGAATAAAGAGGATACAAATAAATTTCTCTTTTTCCTCTGGAAGAGGGAAGATTAGGTGTTTGCTTGTGGGTTTTTAGATCTTTTATTTATTTAAGAACTTGAATATCAGTTAGACACTGGAATACGGGGCCAAGTTCTAAAAATACTTTCCAGACTGAATGATGTCTCTGAAAGTCTACTCACTGCAGTATGATCAGTACTCTAGGTACTTGTGCTGGTTTTAACTGGGATAGAGGTAATTTATTTCACAGCAGCTGGTATGGGGCTCTGTTTGGATTTGTGCTGAACACAGTGTTGATAACACAGGGACATTTTTATTACTGCTGAGCAGTGCTTACACAGAGTCAAGGCCTTTTCTGCTCCTCACTCCATCCCACCAGTGAGTAGGCTAGCTGACCCCCAGTAGTGGGGAGGGGACACAGCCAGGACAGCTGACCCCAACTGGCCAAAAGGATGTCCCACACCATATGACATCATGCTCAGCATATAAAGCTGGGGGAAGAAGGAGGAATGGGGGACATTGAGTGATGGCATTGGTGTTCCCAAGTAACCATTACGTGTGATGGAACCCTGCTTTCCTGGAGATGGCTGAACACCTGCCTGCCAATGGGAAGTGGTGAATAGATTCCTTGTTTTGCTTTGCTTGTGTATGCAGCTTTTTTGTTACCTATTAAACTGTCTTTATCTCAATCCGTGAGTTTTCTCACTTTTACTCTGCCAGTTCTCTCCCCAGTCCCACCGTAAGGGGGTGAGCGAGCAGCTGTGTGGTGCTTAGTTGCAGGCTGGGGTTAAATCATGACAGCACTGAAAAATTCTGCTTATTCAAGCAGAGAATTTGAATGAACCACTGTTAACAAAATACAACATGTATGACTAGTATGTCTTACAGAAAAGGCTGTGGCATGCAAAATTGTTTCATTGTAGATGAAAGATTATTATCTTAGAATGAATAGCTGTGACTCACAGTCTGACTAAGCAGAGTCCGAGTGAGAAACAAAAGGCAAACTCAGCAGAACTGGTTTGCATCTGGTAAGGAACAGGCTATTTCAGTTCACATTTTGTTTATATCATCAGGTTATTGGAGGACACGAAGCTCTGCAGTATGTGGCTTACCTGTTTCAACATATCTACCATTTCTTCTCTGGATATTCCTCTTTATTTATTTCACGCATGACAAAAGAAATTGCCACATCCATTTCCACGGGACAAATTGTCCTGTAAACCACATACGGGCAAAAGCAAGGACTTGTCACCACAGACCTAGCATATGCAGTACACCAGACTGCTGTTAACCACGAGGACATCAGCATCACATGCCGCGAACGAGGGCGCTCAGTTTGCCGGTGGCAGGGCTCAGCGTGTGCCCTCGCACCTTTCGGGGCGGGGGTGCGGGAGCCGCAGCCCCCGACGCCCGTGCTCGGCCCGTCTCCTCGGGCCGCGCTTCAGCACCAGGGACAGCGGCCCGCCCACGCAGGGCGGGTCGCAGCTCCCGTGGCGTAGGGCGTACGGAAAGGGAGACGGCGGGCAGAGGTGGTGACGTTCATGACGTTCATTAGGCCAAGCTGAAGTAGCTGGCAGAAAGAGGCAAGGTCTTTAGTACTGACCCAATTCAAGCTCTTCTGACGCCTTGCAGAGCTCATGAGAAATAACATGCAGTGTGTCATTTGACTAGGATGGCCTGCAACAGCTGAGCTGCCCCCACACTGACCTCTTTTCCCCTTCTGTACCTTATTAAATACACCAGACAATCAGCTACCAAAGGAGAATATTCCAGCAGTATATTTACTACCGAGACGGGCAGGATTAACCACAGATGACAAGATGACTAACAACTAATAAATGTACAGTGCGACCTGTTTGCCATTTTAAATACTGAAGTTCATCGACAAATCTATTTTCTGACAACTTTTTTCCCTTCCGAATGAAGTTGCTGAAGTATTCTATGTAATTGCATTTGACTGTCAAAAGACCACACAGTGATTTTTTTTCCTAATAGTTTGGGTATGTGGAAAAAAAAGAGTTCTACATCACTGTTTTGTTGGCTACATTTCACATTTAAATACACTGTACACTCTAAGAGTAGTCTTGATTTGGCAAGTAATTATGCAGTTCTCAAGTTGCAGAAAAGCAGCAAGATACACACACACACACAAAGGCAATAACAACAAAAAACCCACACCACAAAAAAAAGAGAGAATATGATCCCCCCCTGCCATAGCAGCAGTAAGGTCCTGGAAAGCAGAGATAAGCATTTACCATGAGGGACAGCAGGAGATTTTTGTGAAGACAACTTCGGCTCAATGTAAGAGATGTAAGGGAGGGGTCTGAGAAAGAAGTGGAAGAGGAGAGGTCAAGGCAGTGAGGTGAAAGGGGCAGCTGGAGTGAAAGAAAGAGGTGGAGTCAGGACTTTTTTAAAGAGAACAGGAGAGTCTGTGAAGCAACATGTACTAAGAGGTGATGTATGTTATGGAAAAGCTTATATATACATATGGACACACACATATATATGTATGTATAAAACCACATGCTTGCAAAATATATCAGAAAAAGAAAGAGAATACGTCATATTTGAAATGAGGCTGGATTTAAATTATTCTAGGAATGTTAAATATCCTTTACAGCATGTTAAATGTCCTTTCAGCATTTAAGTGAGACATAGGCAATATTCCTACAATGCAGCATTTTACATTTCCTTCTTATAGGAAAAATACAACAATCATGTGAACTAATTAAATCACAGATCATGCCGAGGTGAGGGGTGGGTAAAAAGACAGTAACTGAGCAGAGAAGCTAAGAGAGTCAGACACATTTGCATTTTGGAAGCAGGTATTTCCCACCATTTTGAGAATTGCCATAGACATGGCTGGAGCACAAAGATGAACACGCAACAGTTGTCAGACTGTTGCTGATGGAAAATGGCCTTGAAAAAAACATTTCACGAGGGAAGCAGCAGTCAAGGCAGACAGAAAATACACACAGAAATGCAGCTTTGAATGGCAAGTGTTAAAAGAATTGCTACTGTATGTGGAATTACTGGTTCATGTCTGACCAGTGCCTTTAGAGGCAAGCAACTGGAAAATTATGTCTAATGCAAGTACAAAAGTAGAGAAAAACCTCTCCCTTCCCTTTGTCACATTTTTTGCTAATTATAAGCCTATCTACATCTCAGCCTCCAAATATTATTCTCAAAATTAAACATGGAAGAGAATGTGGCTTTTAAAAAAATTTATCCTGGTGACAGAATCTTACAAAAGAGATTTTGTTAAGTGTACTTAGGCTATATAATTTTGTACTGATCTTGCATTCTTATGGGCATCTATTTCCATGTCATATGGCAAGCTGGTCCTGTTTATTTAGTAAATTAATGTTTATGGCATCTTCCAAACTGGATGACAGTAAATTAGACACTATATGTAACTGAAAAGGGCAAAAGCATAGTGTATTTTGCATGTGAAGAGATGAGCAAATGTGTTTGTTCTTCTAACTTCAGGCTAGAAAAAGAAAAATGGAGAAAAAGATGCAAATACACTCATCCTACTGTCTTGTAATCACTTATAGTTAAAGTGGACTTGCCTGCACAGCCACCTGTGAGGGACAGACTCTTGTCCTTCCACTCCATTGGAAGCTAGACGCAGTCATAAGTCTTGGCTTTCTAGACACCCTGGTAATGGTGTAACAACATAGAGAACAGCTGCTGAACTGCCAGTGTGTGAGCAGTCTCGCCAGGATTTGCACCTGGGAATACGCTGACCACTTCTGATTAATCAGCTGAAGCTACTGGGAATGTTCAAGCACTGGGAACCATGGTTCTGGGTCCTTCCCTTGCACAGACGGGCAGTTGGAAATGCACAGTTTCAACACACACAGCTCTATTTGCCACAGCATTGCTCTGAGACTGCAAACGGGTGATGGTGTGATCCGTGAAACAGAACTGCTGCATGTAAGTGTTGTCTCCTCTAAGAAGCAATTCCAGCACTGTGAGCTCAGTATTTTGACTCTCTGTTTAACTCTTGACTCTCTGGGCAAGTAAGAAATAAACTAAAATTCACCCGCACTTTCCACCAGAGCCACTGCACTGGACCCCCTCCTGCTCACCCGAGATCGGCTCCTTTAACTTGCATTTCTGCAGTTCCTACATCGATGCGAGTTTAACAGCCTGATTTGAATAACCTTCAACCAAACATCCCATTTAAAATTAAATGGAAATGAAATGGAAATATTTTCACATCCCAAGGCAGAATGCTGAGACAGACAATCTGCAAGGCAAAACAGTACTTTAGAAGTTATTGCGGTGTGAGAGACACCGCAGATTAAGACGCACTGCTAGCTTGGGTGGCCTACTTGGGTAAGCAGTTGCTCCTGATGTATTGCAAAAGCATATATATATACATATATCTTTATATATTACATACATACACATGTATGTATCTCTTACTACGGCATGTATAACAATGAAAAAAATAAAATGCCTCTCTTATCAATCTTAATAAGAGACTGTAGATTCTACAGAGCTGTAAACTGGTTGCACGTAGGACATCTAGCCTAAAAAAGTAACACGTTACCGCATAGGTAAAGGGTCAAAAACATTGTCAGCCTGAAACAAAAACTGGAAGACAGAAAGTTGCTGCTTAACATTGTAACAAAACCCCTGACTTTCTGACACATCAAAGTAATGAGAAAGTTAAGTTGTTGCCATTTCATAATTTTGAGCCACTGTGACAGGACTAATACATTACGGTAAGTTTTGTTCCACTTCTAAAGAAAATTATTCCAGAGAACCACTGAATCATTGAAGTTTCCTCTTTTCATCACTGTGTTGATCTATATTCATTCATGTTCAAAGGCAACAAAGCACTTAACCACGTACATAATTTTAAACATGCCTTCAAGCTCCGTAGCATCTTAGCTCAAAATTAAACCTGGAAGCAGTGCACTGAATCAGTGCTTACAATAAGTGACCACTCCTTTCTCCCTCCCAACCTTTTAAGTTGGAAACAAGTCCACCCTTCTTACGCTTCAGAAGGATATTAATATAAATGACCACTCAATAAGAGGAAAAATAGCGCTATAGTTAAGAAACCTGCCAAGCAGAGACAAAGTCATTTGCAACTTAATGAAGCATCAGAAAGGAAACCTGAAGTCCATAGAGGGGGACTGATTTTGCAAAAGATGAGGATTAACAGCAAAGAAGCAAAATGACGCACGATAATTTAGAGCAATGAGAATTAGAGAGTATTGTGGAAGTGTCAGAGGTTGTTTTTAAATGGAGGCACCAGAGTTGTTATAATTCAATGTTGATAAAGTGCGAGACAAGGCACATCAGGAGAAATAACATGGAGGAATGTTAAGTGACTATAGCCACCTAGAAAAAAAGCTGGTCATTCACATAAGCTTAGTTCCACTGAAATCTCATTGAAATTGATTGGGGTTTGGGGAGGGGGTGGGGTGTTGTTGTTGTTTTGTTTGGTTGGTTTGTGGGTAGGTTTTTGTTTTGGTGGTGGTTGTTTGGTTTGTTTTTTTAAAAAAAAAATCAAATACTTTTACATCAATTTTATCTCCAAAGTCATTGCAAGTTATTATGTCTAATGCTTCTGGTGTCCAATCCTGATCTCCCCAGCGTAAGAGAGACATGGAGCTACTGGAGAGAGCTCAGTGAAGAGCTAGGAAGATGATGAAAGGACTGGAGCATCTCACAAATGAGGAAGGGGCTGAGAGCTGGGGCTGTTCAGCCTGGAAGAGAGAACTGGGGGATCTCATCAATGTATATAAATATGTGAAGGAAGTGTGCAAAGTAGATGGACCCAGACTCTTCTCAGTGGTGTCCACTGACAAGACCAGAGGCAGCAGGCACTTGGAAACAAAGGAGGTTCCCTTTGAACATCAGGAAACACTTTTTTACCGAGAGGGTGGCCAAGCACCAGCACAAGTCACCCAGAGAGGTTGTGGAGTCTCTATCCTTGGAGATCTTGAAAAACCTGAACTTGATCCCAGGCAGCCTGTTCTAGGTGACCCTGCTTGAGTAGGGGCATTGGACCAGATGGTCTCCAGAGGTCACTTCCAAACTCAACTATTCCGTTAATTCTTGCCATTAAATGAATGCTTGTGACTGAGTTTAACCTGCACTCATTTGTAAATACTACAGTTAAAAGGATTTTCATTGAGATTTCTTGGTGCATTAGCTGACAAACCGCTGAACAGAAAGACAGGCAGTGAAAATTACCATGTGTTGCAGACCAGACACCTTACATCACTTTTTAGCTGAAACCATTTTCTGTTAAGCTTTGCATTTTTTACATGTTGAGATTTTGTTCAATATATATGGAGATACATATAAAGATAGATAAAACCACTATTCAGTAAAGATGTTGGATCAAAAGCAAAACTAACACTAAGATTTTGTGCTTGCTTGTTGATTTCACAAACTCCAGCTAAGAACCAATATATCTCAGCAGTGTTCAAAATCAGAAACTCCTGCTCTGTGTAACCTTCTCCTCTGGACAGGAATGTCTAGTCTTGCTGCCAGTTGATCTTGGTTACTCGCATTCCTGATCAGATTCAGTAATTAATAGTTCTTAAACATTGGGAAAAACTAACTCAATTGCTTCTTTCTACTTACAATTTAAGCACTATTTTCAATAGCGTTATTTTTAGTAAGTGACTAAAAGTTAGATAGGCAAGCACAAATATAAGTCATGAAGAAAGCTATGCTAAGGTGTTTTTCCTTAATATATTTTCAAGCTTAATTAAAAAAAAAAAAAAAAGCCTGTAAAAAACCCCAAACAAACAAACAAAAAACTTTAGGGATTTTTAACACAATGAATCTAATAATAATGTAAGAGGGGTAATGGGGGGTGGGGGGGAAATGATGTCCCCCTAAGTTTATTCAGTTACAAAAACCCTCCAGTCAATGAGATTTTTTTTAACTCACAGTAGTTTACTGAACTATTAGACTTTTTGTAAGCCATCTTCAGGTTTTACCACTGATTTTAAAAAGAACCACAATTCAGATAAGTGCTGCCTAAGCCTAGTACTTACCATTAGGCATGAACCCAAGCTCTGCATATTACAGATTTTGTAACTAAGATGGTAAGAATGTTTCCCTCTCTGGGGGAATCATATTCTTATACTGTGGGCGAGCATTTTAAGCTCTCCCTGAGGGCTGCAACTCAAGTTGCTAGAGGTGTTTTTGTAAAAGAGTAAAAGACTAAGTCCTCCCTAGGAAAAAAGTTGTCTGCAAAGGCTGTGCTCTCAGCACTGCACCACCAATTCCAAGAATGAAATGTCTACAAGAAGCACGTGGCGCCTAAGTGATTCCTAGCAAAGAGTTGACATTGGTTTGAGCTAAATAAGCCTCTGTGTTGTAACTGCCATGGGAAAGGTATGTCACACCTCTACGACAAATTCATTTTTGAGTTGTCACAGGCATTCCAATTTCCTCTAAAAATACACTCTATGTCAACTTTTGTTGTATGTAACAGGGCACTGAAAACACAGGCAAGTGCTAGGTAAATTTCTTATTAGGGGAACTGTGGTCCAGCATCTGAATTCCAGTTGCCCAGAATTTCATGAGAGTTTTACATGGTTTCTCTGAGAAACAACACACTTCCAATATTTGCAAGAAGGCATTGACAGTCACCAAGAAAATAATCTACTTGGTTTATAAACAACTCTTGTTCTTTATCCTGCAGTGCAGCATTGTATTGCATCTGCCTACCAAAAATACTACAGTATTTGACCTGGCAAAAAATACCAAACATTGGATGTTAATGGAGGTGGTAAATATCCCTGAAGTCAAACAGGATTTCTACAGAGGTATACATCGAAGGATGAAGGCCCCGGACACACGGCACTAACAGGCTAAAAGAAGAGCTTTACTGATGTGCACGAGACATTTATTCATCATTGTTACCAATACCTCACAAGTATTAAGTTATGATGGGACCTACAGGAAAACAGCCTCATAATCCTTCCCAGCTGGCCCTGAACCTGGAAGTACACCCTTCAGTAGCTATTCATCAGGGAATAAGCAAAAGGTGACCACCAACAACATGTCTTACATCACGGACTATTCTGACACATGTTATGTGAAGGAAACTACTCATGCCTATCATGAGTCCACATCTGCTACATATGACCCACAGAAAGCAAGCCCACTCCCATGGAGACCTACAGCAATGCCAGGGGTGTCACAGGAAGAACACTTCCTGTCTTGGAATTGGCTTTTCATCCAAACTTTTCTAATAACGTATCTGTTTTCTTCTAAGAAATATCTTTCAGGTATGTTTTTTTAATTATTATTACTATTTCTTGTCTACTTCAGTCATTGATCTGTTGGAACAATCCAACGTAGCCAATGGTTTTGGCATCTACATTGTTCCAGGATCACAGCATGACGTGACAGCGTATCACCTTGGGCCAAGTGTGAAAATCAGAAGAATGTACATGTGACATTGGTGAACACTTGGGCTTTTACACAGACATTACACCAGCCTCCTCCTCCTCCTCTGACCTTTGTCAGCAGTGAGCCCAAGCATAACTGACTGCCAAACTGTGTACTAAAACCAATGCACTGTATTCATATCTTCTGAAAAAAAGCAGTGTATCTCCACTGCGTTTAGTGGAACCTGCAGGTTTGGATCCTTCTGATTCAGATTTAGAATATGCAATGATAATATGAGAATTATAATATTTTATTTTACTCCTTTGTCTGGGTATCTCTCCTTCCTCAAGAGTGTTAAAATAAATGTATCAAGCAGGGCTTTAAATGTATTTCCCTTCTACTGACAATAATACCTGGCATGGGGAATTACTGTTAATGGGGGTGGGGTGTGGGAGGGTGGAGGGAGCAGAGAAAAAAAAAAAAAAATCAAGGGACTTTCATATTGCTGCAGTGACAACAAAGAATAAATACGGCTAAAATTGTCCTGTGGTTTGTTTCTAGGTTTGTTCTTCCTAAAGGATACTGCATTGTTTCCAACTTTTCAGAATGGGAGAGATGAGACAGGACTCTCCTAAAATGAGATGGGACCTCTGGGAGATAAAGGACAGAGACAGGGCTGAGCAGTTCAGGCTGCATCTCCATGGGGACAGCAAGGCAATTAGCATCTCTAATGCAGCTGGAGGAGGGTCTGGCGGGGAGAGTACCATCTTTGAGAACAATGCGGAAAGTTTCTGATGGAGCCTGGCAAAAATTTGCCCTGAGTGCTAGGGGAAGCCACTGCGTTCGTAGACTGCCAGCTGTCAGTCACCACAGAGCAAGGAGGGCAGATGGAGAGGTGCTCTCACAAGGTGAGCCCTGGACAATGTCACTCCCTGTGTGATGATCAGGGCCTTAGTGCATACATAGAGCTCCACTCGACCTCAGCTGCCAAGAGTTACCCTCTGCACAACTTGAATGAAATAATAGGTTACACAACCAAAGTTTAATTTGGGGATTACTGTCTGCTAGAAGCAGACCTGTGGTTAATGGTCTGAATTTAGGGTCTGGGAACAGCATTTGTTTTATTTCAGGTGCAAAGGGCGTGCTCTACAGTGACTAGAAGTAACTGGCTCAAAATCCTTCAACCCTCCTGTTTAACAAGAGAGACTGATGAGTGTGTTCTACCCTTTGCTTTGGTCCCTCTAAAATACAGAACAGGTCTCTGTCCCATAGTCAGAAAACTCTGGAGACTCAAACCAGTGGGTCATAGCATTTGTCTTCCCTCTGCAGCTCTGATCGGCCACAGGAAGCCACCACGGGAACAATACAGGAACATCCAGCCTGTGAAAAATAAAACCGGATTTCATAGACAAAAAAAATTGTAGAAACTCACTCACAACTGAGATCACTTCAGACCTTAGCACCAATCTAAATGCACAAGATATTTCCTTGGGGTTTAATATTCCCACAACTAGTTCTTCAGATGCAAGCACCACAGCACCAGAAATCCTCATCATCCCATTCAGAAAAATCTACCAAGCTTCTTCCCTCACAAACTGGGAATTAATTATTACACTTAGTCCTACATTTGGGAAACACGCATATACACTAGTGAAGGTGTCTATGTGGATAAGCAGACAGACTGGAGCTGGAAATTCAAAACCTCTCTTCCTATTGACTTATCCCATAGGTTAATATGCAACAGCTTGAACTTCATGTAGATTATAATGTGGCAGTGGAGGAAACCTGCTGTGGAGTTTCTGGGGAGGTGAGCTGACTGACTGCAAATAACAGATCCTTGTGGTTTCTTTTCCTTCAGATTTGAATGAAAATAATTTGCCTAGTTTTCACTCTTGTTCTTTTCTTTGACTCTTCTCTTCCTTACAGGAAGACAAGCAGGCAAGTTACTTATTTTATGGATTTGAAAATATGGAAATTAGGCATACGTATTTTCTCCTGCTTGGAATAGACAAGGAAAGAATATGTCAAGTATTGCTTAAATGTGCCAAGCCTAGCCTAGCTGTGCTCTACTGGCTTGCTTTTCTTCTTCTATGTTTCTTCCCTTCCCTGCAAGGACCTTAGTCCAGGATATGTGGAAACTGCAACAGACTGCAGCAATGTTTTTAGGGAGCAAGATCATGCCAGTCTTCCTGGTAAGAAGGTACAGACAGACATTTAGGGATTAAAGTAGAGCAAGCCTCTAGCAGCACATGAAGCATTAGGGTTTTGCAAAAGTCTATCACTCATTTGCCTAAAAGGTTGAGTTTGTTTGAAAATATTAAAGAACTAAGGTGAAAAACTGGTCCCACTGGAATCAGTAGCCAGTTTCTGTTCTTTTTGTAGGGCAAGAACTTCATCCTAGGTCTCCAGGAGGCAAAGCCTCTCTCCTTACAGCTGCAAATCAAAGTACTTCTAACTCCCCTCAATTTACTTTGGATTACAAAGAGGTGTGGTTACTCTGACTGAGACCTGTATTTGAATCTGAGTGTAAATTTGAGCTCTAGGGCCACTGCAAATTTAAGTTTTGGAGAAGAGAGGCTTTTTCTAGTCTCTGAAGGTTTTCCTTTCTTAACTCTTTACAGGCATGTTAGCTTTTATCATTAGTGATGCACACTGAGTTGGGGGAAAGATTCATCAATATTAAAAGGCAGTAGTAACCTGCAGTTTATTCACACAACACCCTTAAATATTTCTGGCCTGAAGTCTTGACTCTGCTCTCCTACGTCTGTGATTTCTATTCTTTGTCCCCAAGTATGACTTTGGAACCCTTCCTCCACACAGGACTCATGCAGCTTTGAAGCACGTTATGTCCTAGGGGAGTCAGCAGCAATGAAGACTGATCAAATGTTACCAAAAATCAGGTCTTACCCTCCAGAAATGTTTTTGTGCTCTTCATCCAAGGGATGAAAATGAAGGGTACCTAGATACTGTAGGGAAAAAAAAAGCATCTCACATGATGAAACGCTGAGAGAGCTGGGACTGTTCAGCCCAGAGGAGAGAAGGTTCAGGAGAATTTCATAGATTTGTACCTGTATCTAAAGACAGAGCCAGGCTCTTGTCTGTGGTGCTCAGTGATAGGACCGGAAGCAGTGAGCCCAAACTGAAACACAGGAGGTCCCCTCTGAACATACTTTTTTACTGTGAGGGTGACCAAGCGCTTGTAGAGGTGGCCCAGAGAAGCTGTGGGGTCAGAGGAGAGAAGGTTCAGGAGAATTTCATAGATTTGTACCTGTATCTAAAGACAGAGCCAGGCTCTTGTCTGTGGTGCTCAGTGATAGGACCGGAAGCAGTGAGCCCAAACTGAAACACAGGAGGTCCCCTCTGAACATACTTTTTTACTGTGAGGGTGACCAAGCGCTTGTAGAGGTGGCCCAGAGAAGCTGTGGGGTCTCCATCCTTGGAGATGCTCAAAACTCCATCCAGACATGGTCCTGAGCAACTGCCTCTAGCTACTCAGAATTGAGCAGGAGGGTTGGACCAGATGGTCTCCAGAGGTCCCACCCCACCTCAACCCTTCTGTGATTCTGTAGGGAGGTCAATGATGCAGTCACCGCTAGGAACAGCAAATAATACTTATCCATCAGGTGATTGGAAATGGAATTTGGTTTTCATGCTCTAACTTTATTCCCACTACAAAAGCCAGTATCTTGCATTTGAACTCTAACACCTGCATTGATTTTTATCTGGACAACTTTTCACATGTAATTCCTTCTGTGTTTACGTAGGAAATGCTTTCTTTCTCAGATTACAACCCTTATCTTCTAGCTGGTGGTACTAAAAAGGAAAGTCTGGTAACTTGGTCAAGGACCAAGAACACCCACAGCTAACATTGGATATGAATCTCACCCAGTCTCTCAATGAAACACTACAGAATCATTATGGTTTGAGACAGAAGGTTGTTAGGAAAAGAAAGAACCTTTTAGACTAGCCTAAAACAGGCATAGACATAAAATCATACGGCATATAGTACCTACGAGTTAATGCAGAGGATATCACCATTGGGAACCCAGTGTTGTATAACTACCTTTTACAGAAGCACTTTCATCCCTTCTCTGTCTTTCAGGACTACTCATGGTACCAGAACATCATCTTGAAAATTATTTCATCTTATCTGTGATGTCCCTGCTCCAGAGTTACCAATTAGTACTTGCTTTATATATGACAGGTTGACTCAGACCCAGTAGGCTCTGAAAGATCCTCTGGCTACTCAGGACTGATCAAAAACCTCAAAACCCACACATAATTACAACCCATGTACTTTCAAAACGTATGCCAGTTGCTGTGTTCTTTTGTTCCCTTCATTAACTATTATCTTTTTTTGTTATCAGATGCCGTACACTAGGGATTAGGCAGATTGGTTAGCAGGGCTTCAAAAGCTCTGGTTTTTTGTGGTTCCAAAAAAGAGACTTTTTGCCATGCAGGGCATGGATTTGAAACAATGCCACTTCTTACTTGTAGTGAGAAAAAAAATCCTCAGAAAATCAATAAACTTTGGTTTCTGAAGAAAGGGGTTAGGTCAGTTCTTAAGGTAGGGAAGCCAATACTTTATACTGTCTCATATCTCACCTTTAATAATAAGCCTCATGAAGTTAATTAGTACACAACCATGTCACTCTTGTTTACTCGTCTCGTGTACTTGCAAATGCCTGTCCTATATTTAGATTGCAATAACTCCTAGCCAAAGACAATCTTTTGTTAGTTGTTTTGATGAAGTCAGGCAGCGCAGGGCTGTCATTATTCATTGACCTTTACCAAAGTTAGTTTAATGAATTCGTTTTCAGCAAGTAGTAACATCTAACAGTTCCTGCCGCAATGGTGAGAAATGAAGACAGAGTTGATTCAATGTGTCGATGTTTACCTGTCTGAATTCTCCATCAGAGGGAGATCTTGTTGGCAGGGCCCACAGGGTCAATCTACACCAAAAGATGTCAGGGTACAGGAAGAATACCTTGCATTTTTGGCACTGTTTGCTGTGAGCAGCTAGGTAAGAGTCATTGTAAGCATTCTGATAGTTCTAAACCCAAAAGTAATAGTTGGGTTTTCATTCCAGGAAGATACTGGTAGGAGTGAGGGAGATGGTTGCTCATGTGCTGGAGAGAGCGTATGAAGTATCTCCCTAATTACAATCTACATTTATGAGATTTGATTTTTTTTTTTTTTAACACTTGTTTCTTAGCAAAAGAGAAAAGCACATTCTCAATAGTAACATTTCACTGCAAGTAGATGTTCAGTCACGATACCTTTCAGCAACGTTATCCTTAAGATAAGTTTCAGTTTAAACGTGTCACTTCTCTCTGCAAATGAGATACTCTTCAAGTTTACCAGCTCCCACCAATTTAATGCACTGAGACACATCACTGCCCACAAAGTAGCTAAGAGGGCCACTGGTCCCCACTGCAACTTCCAGATACTTCCTTCAGGTGTGGCTTAACACTTAACAGAAGCCAATCCTAATTCCCTGCCATTCCCAAGCAGCTCCCTCTTTTCCATGCTTCCTCTTTTATTTTTAATTTGCCTTTTTTTTTTTTTAGTGCATTGATTTCCAGCTGCATCTGTTATCTGCTCAGGCTACCTAAGGAAAGGTCAGCAAAGGCAGGAGGAATGCAGGACTCCCCCTTCAATCACAGCCCGCTCATAGATCAGCATAATTTGCATGTGAAACTATGCCCTCAGGTAATCTCGGGGAACAGGCAGAATACATTGGCTAAAACACGTTGTTACACTCAGAAACATGGAGAGCCTGAGAGTACCGGCCAAAGCATGGCTGCAGCTGAATTTATAGTGAAACGGGGCAAGGAGAGACCCCAATTTAAACTGAACTTGCCACATTCCTTTATCATATTAGATCTGGTACCACTTTGAGAAGTCATCATGGCACAGAATTTGTCGTGAACTCACAGGGGGCTGGCCGTGTAGGCTGAAGGAGAACAAGTATATTTTAGTGAGGGGTAAACAATTGTGTTGGAATAACAGCTCTCCAGCCTTCATCCCAGGGCATTGCTGGTGCTAACAGACACACCTGCCTACCTGGAGGGGTGGTAAGTCTACAGAAGGACAAACCACGGGCTGTGCCTCCGTCGATGCTGAGAACGGACATCCTGAACAGGCAAATCTTTTGTGCATTCATGGTCAGATAAGTTCACAGAAGCCTTGCAGAGTTAAGCCACGGCAGATTTAGGCACTATAGCCCTGCTACATACAGAGCTGTTCTTTACTTCGGTGCGCGCTCCCTCAAGGACTCACTAATAACCAGTAGGATCATTAACAATGAGGCAGGGCTTATCCTGTTGCTGGTGTTCCCACGAGGTCCACACAGGCCCTGTACACCAAAGCCCTCACCACTGTAATAAAAAAAACCTTTACAGGGACCAGGTCACCATTCCTGGTCACTCATGGAAATCCCTTTCCCCAGAATGAGCCCTCCTGATTCCAGCAAGACACAGCACTCAAGGACCTAGAAGACTTCAAAGATCAGGCTTAAGGAAGGATTTGGTGACTTTCAGCTGGCTTAGCTGAAAGATATGACAGCTCAGGCCTACCAAGAGCTGTCTACCTTTCAAGGTCACTATTTATGCATAAATTACTTAAGAGGGGCACAAAGGAGATGGGCAATGTCGATTCATCAGCCAAAGGGCAGGATTCAAATGTACAGCTACATGGCAGACATGCACACTACAGCCTTGAGGAGATTTTATTCATTACTGTAAATATTAAGGAAATTATTACTATACAGGAGATTACTCCTGACTGTGGTCTTGTAAAACAACCCTTCTGAGACTGAAGACTGATAAAGTCTTATAAAAGGTGATTTACTGATGCTTGTTATTCAAACAATCACAATCCTTTTGATATCATACAGCTAATACCACACAAAGTTTCAGGCAACTCAATTACAGCACCATTCCTTTAATTTTGCTTTACCTAAGGTTATACAGGAATTATGGGAGAGACTTAAGGCGATGAGCATGCTACAGAAAACAAGGTTTATTTTGAGTTTGGTCCTATGTCATTGAAATAAGTGGTGCCAAAAGTTTCTGCAAAAGCAAATGTAAATTAAAAAAAATTAGGAATCCATAAAGAAAATTTTTATCCTACTTTTTTTCCCCACTCTTTGGAAGTTGACAGCATCCTTGCTGTGAAACAGCACCTTGTTCTTACTTCTGGAAGGGCTTCACTGCAACACTTTGGCTTCATTGCATAATATTGTGCAGAAAATGTCATTTCCCTGGTTTGCTGAAGGATTTTCTCTTGGGGGCGTGAGCAGGAGAATGGAAAGAAACAAACTGTTCCATACGTTGTTCAGTTGGCCTAAAATCAAAGTTATTCTCTTGTGCCTGAAGATGGCTAACTGAAAGCATGTAAGTGGAACATGATGTGTAAACTTCCAGCTTTGAAGCAGTTCCCGTTCTATGTTGGAACTAATTGTCTAGTGATATCAAAGCAGATTATTGGATAGCATTACATTCACTTAGATATACAAACAAAACCAAAAAAGATCCTCTGCAACACTGAGAAACGATGATCAAGATGGGGAGCTTTATTCAGAGTGCTCCGATATTCCCAGAGCGATGAAGGGTATGTGGGATCTCCAGCATGGATGGCAGTCTAGGAAAGCACGCGAGTTAGGCTTCACTTCAAAATGCTAACACAGCCAGTTTTCTGGCACAAAGAGAAACCCTGACAAAGACTTCATTGTTTCCTCAGGGTCCCTTGGGATGGCAGGGCCAGAGAGAAAGGCAATACGATGTGGCTAGCACAGGAGGTCAGTTTTAGCACTCACGGTAACTGGGACACAGAACAAAAAAGAGGCAAAACGATAGCAGAAAGTAACATCTTCCAGGGCTTTACCTTCCCACAGTATATGCCTGACTTCACAGCTAAAAGCTGTGCCAAAATCTAAGAGTGGCTAAAGAATTCCAGATGATTCCTACAGCCTAAATTTTATTATGATTATACCAAGAGGCTTGCCACGTAATCCAATATCCTCAGCTATTGCTGCTGCCTTCTAAGCTTCTCCTTTCCTGCAACTCAGAGCTGCTGTAAACTGAGCTAGAAATAGGGATTTTTAGCATTCTCCAAACTAAAAAATAAATATAAGAAGTTTCATAAGCCATGATGAGTCCAGCTTAATAACACTCTTAAGAGATTCACCTTAACTGCACACTGAGCTTGGATCAAAGTAAATGACCATTACCTGCCCTTTTCTAGAAGTGAATGATGCCAGATGTTTTCAACTGCCTTGGCAGGAGCTAAGGGCGAGCAAGGTGAAGGATGCGGGAAGTCCAGGCTTCACTCTGCTACACAACACAATCCACTTCAGTGGTGGAGCTTAGGTACCAGTTTTAGGAGCCAGCGTGGTACAGATACATGTGCGGCAGTGCGTGTCTCTCCATGTGCTGCCACGGTAGGAAGCAGCGATTTTAAATACTTATTTGTTTTTTTTAAAACTGCTTCAAATGTCAGAACTAGGTTGCCGCAAAGCCTGAGCAGAAAGGATAGCAGTCTGGAGAGCAGCTGGTGGATGGCAGGAGGATGCCACGGTGCTAAGGTCTAACCGTACCATCTCAGGCAAGCACACAACTACAGTCCTGTTGTGAATGATGTGGATATCTGGGGCGCAGCTGGGACTAAGGGAACCGTCACCTCCCTGCTCCAAGCAGAGTCCTGCTGATCCCTGGGGCAGATGTGCACGGCACTGCGAAGCAGCAGCTCAACAGGGTGTTATGAGAAATGCTGGCCTGAAGGTGCTTCACGGGTTACCATCAGGAAGGAAAAACCTTGTTTGTAGGAGCTGCTTTTGTTTCCGGAGGAGTGGGGGTGGGGGAGAAAAAAAAAAATAAAGTCATCTTGAATATTTTTGGAGACCTGCTTACCAAAACTTTGGCAGAGTTCAAAATCCAAGTCTGAATTTGATTTAAAGATACAGATATTTTAAATGTTGAAATTTGAGAACTGTCATGCAGGCAAACCTGTAAAGGAGAAAATCTGCCCCAAAATGACCTCTAGAAGAAAGATAAGCCAGATCTTCCATGGAAAAATAAAAGAAACCTGTCTCTAAGCACATGTGAAAGTAACCTAAATACGGTAACGTATTATTAATGTTCAGTGAAAATCAAGCAGATACGAAACTGTCCCCATGCACCTCAGTGAAGGAGTCAAGATGCAGCCTGTCATCTTATATCCTCTAGAACAAGTCTCAGTTCTGATTAATTTGAGTCTCTGACACACAACCAGGTTAGCAGAGTTTTTGTTTCTCTTGTGCTGATGCTTTGAAAGCACAGCCACGCTTTGCACAGCCTCTTCTGCCACTGTTTTAGAGCAGAAAATAAGAGAGGTCAATTAAAGCCAGATTAATTCGATTTATGAAAACCTCACCAAATTATCTCAATGGCTAATTTCTCTTTTCCATTCAGGGCACCACAGGTGAGGTGGGATTGCCTGCCAGGTATGCCAAGCCCCACAGGAATACAAGGCCAAAAGGTAAAGCCCTACTGTTAAGGCTGAATGTGCAAAACCATGAAACTTCAACCTACCCAAGAGCAATTTCAGTCTGGGGAGCTTAAGGCGAGACTGGAGGCGGGAGCCCAAAAAAACAAATAACTCAGCCATACCTTTGAAGTAAACACTTGTAAGGCATGGTCAGAGACAAGCTATGGCAGAGCCACTCTACGTTTACAGTCCGTGTGCACGGGGCTGTGAGTTCCCAGCTGAGGGAGGTCGGGATTTTCAGGAGCATCCCCACGATGGCTAATTTCTCTTGGGAATTTGGTGGTACTTACTGCAAAGGCCTGGAAGAGTCCCAGGTGCTCTCATGCTCCCCCCAGATCTGACGTGCCCAGTGGGACATGGCATTTCTGCAGGGCAATAAAGCAGCTTTTGGGACAAAAAAAAAAAAAAAAAGAAATGTTGCAACCCCCTGAAATGCTACAGGTTTGGGGGACGAGCGGCTGGAG
>NW_010271382.1:27724-73454 GCF_000690775.1 Eurypyga helias
GTCCCCAGGTGGCCAAAAAGCCCAATGGCATCCTGCATCAGGAACAGTGTGGCCAGCAGGACGAGGGCAGGGATTGTCCCCCTGTACTGGGCAGTGGTGAGGCTGCACCTCAAATCCTGGGTTCAGTTCTGGGTCCCTCACTACAAGAAGGACACTGAGGTGCTGGAGTGTGTCCAGAGAAGGGCAACGGAGCTGGGGAGGGGTCTGGAGCACAAGCCCTGTGAGGAGTGGCTGAGGGAACTGGGGTTGTTTAGCCTGGAGAAGGGGATGCCGAGGAGAGACATTGCTCTCCGCAACCACCTGAAAGGAGGTTGTGGAGGGGTGGGGGTTGATCTCTTCTCCCAAGTGACAGGACAAAAGGATATGGCCTCAAGTTGCACCAGGGGAGGTTTAGATTGGATATTAGGAAAAATGCCTTCACTGAAAGGTTTGTAAGGCATTGGAAGGGGCTGCCCAGGGAAGTGGTTGAGTTGCCACCCCTGGAGGTATTAAGAAGACGTGTAGTTGAGGTGTTTAGGGACATGGTTTAGTGGTGGTATTAGCAGTGCTAGATTTAGAGTTGGACTTGATGATCTTAATGGTCTTTTCCAACCTAAAAATTCTATGAATGCGGTGCTTGGAGAGCACTCCAGTATCCCTGACTGGCAGATGATGGACCAGGGAAGCAGCTGGGCTGTGCCCTGCCTGTAGGAAGGCTCACTATTTCCAAATCCTTAGATCAGCAGGGAATTGAGTTACACAGTGCTGGGAGGGAATAAATCTATCCACAGATCTGAAGCTAATGCAGCACAGGTAACATGCACATATGTCTGAGTTTAAAGGCTCTTATTTCCTGCATCAGGGGAGCAAAAAGCTATAATGAACGAGGAAAGCTTTATTTGAATGTGCAAGGACATAGAGCTGGATTCTCTTTTTTATAGGGTGATACTGTAGAAAAAGAAGACAAGGATGCTGGACCAAAGGTGCAACCAACGTTCTTTGAAGTTCAAGTAATTGATAGTTTCTAATAGTTTTCTTTAAATTATAATGCCTACTGCAATGGCCAAGAAGTCTGGGGTAGGGGGGGATAAAATTAATTACCAGTCCTACTCCCTCTGCCATTGCTATAGAAAGCTCTTATCCAGAGACAAATACATTTCCAGTAAGGAGGTCTTTGGAGCTCATGTACAATTCACATACACTTAATATATGAATAAGACCCAGGCATTGATCTCATTCAACCAGGCAACGACAATGTTTGATGTCTCTTTCAAAATGGGGAGTTTATCAGAACCCAGTTTTCCCAGCAGGGCAATAGACTTGGCACAAGCCTGCCTCAGGTTTGACACTAACCAGAGTCCTTGCTGGCAGCCCCTGCAGAGGGGCCAGGAGTGAAGATGACCTCAAAGCTCTGCTGCTCTCTCCACGCTCTTCTTCAGCTGCTCCACACGCCAGGGGCAGAGAGGAGACTTCCAGCTCCCACCTCCAGCCTGGGCTCCTGCTGCCCAGGTGGGTCAGAACCCCTCTGCACTCCTCCAGAGACAGCACAGCTACCTATGGCAATAACCAGTCCTCTGGGCATCCCAGGATGTCAGGGCCACCTGGGAATAAACAAAGGGCTGTGGCAGCACAATGCAGCGTAGACCAAAACACAGTCCTGGCTCTAGTGACAGCTCAGTTTGGGGGTCAGAGCTCAACCCGGACGAGCTACAGTCTGTGCTGACTCCTCACAAACTACCGCAGCCTGTTACAGCACAGCATAGGAGGTACATTCCCTCCCACGTCATGCACACAGCACTTCTCCCCTTCTGTTTTGAGGCCCGTCAGTTCACAGAAGACCTCAAAAATGTCAATATTTTTCTGCATTTGTCCCAACATTCACTTAATAGAGCCAAGTTGTCTGCAAAGGCCATGACTGTTGCATTTTCCAAACAATGGTGAAACCCGTACCCTTCCTCCTCCAGCTTTCATGGCAGAGGGCCCACAGGTAAGTTAAATACCATTAGAGACATTGGATCAGAAGCCCTAATAGCAACCTTAAAGAAATGGAGACTCTAAAGTTCCTAGGCTATGGAAAAGTGCATTCCTCCTACTCCTTCCCACCTGCCCCCAGCAATTATTTGCCAGAAAACCAAACAACACCAGATCAATAACAGCTACTTAGAAACTTGTGCTAAATGCCACGTACGGTTTTACAATTTAAAAGAATCTAGAAGAGTTTAAAGACTTGCCCAGTATTTCCTAAATGCAAATGTTTACAGCAACATTCTTAAACTGAACTAAATATAACCTCAAGGTTTTAAAATAAAACCACATGAAAAAGAAATATTGGCTTATATTTTTCGTTTCCTTAGCTGAACCAAGAAACCAAGCACTATCCCAGTTCTACCCTTAGTTGCTTGTAAAAACCTTCCCAGCACATTGTTCTTTCGCTTTTCTTCATATGAAAACAAATACATTAGTTAAAAAAAAAATAAATAAAATCTGAAACATTTTAAAGAGGGAAAAACCTGGTCTGCCTGGGCTTAATGGTAAGCCTAGCCCCAGAGGACCTACAGGATTTCCTGGAGTAAAGGGAGCAGCTGGGAAACCAAGTAGGAACCCAAAAGTCCCTGGGTTCAGCTCACAAAGTGTAGTTACAGAGCGGCCAGATGTGCTTCTCCTCTGGTTTTGTGCCATGCAGGAGAGAGGCCTCCCCGGCTGAGTAGGAGGTCAAGGTCTCCGAGGTAACGCACGTGTTGAATGACAGCCATCTCTTAATGGTAACAAGGATAAAACCATTCAGTGATTCAGCCATTAAAAATTCAACTTCATGGGAACAGGAAGGCTTTTTATACAGTAAAGGATTTATTTGTAGTCAGAGACTCAGCAGCTCCTCTCTGTTTGCTGTTTTAGCGTTGTTGGAATCACGGTGATCATTTCACAGGATCATCTGATCCTGTGATCATTTCACAGGATCATCATGACCTCTGCAAGAAACCGAGCTGCCACTTGTAGGCAGGTAACAGGATGCGTCCCTTTGGCCTTGGCGAGGGAAACGGCACGAGCATGTCTGTTGGCAGGTTGAGGGAAAAAGGAAAGAGCTGCTTTGTCACCCGGCAGTGCCAGGTAACTCAGCCACCTTCGTTTAAGTATTTGCCATATACTGGCCGAGCAACGAGGACCCCCTGGTCCATCTGCACGAAGAGGGTGCAGCATTTAAGGGAAAACTTATCCCTCTACGGTGCTTTACTGCTCAGTTCCCACTGACCTCCTAATCCTCACCATTTGCTCATAACAACCAATTTTCTCTAAAGTGCATGCTGGATTCAGACCCTCCTCAAGTGCTACACTAGTATGTTTTCACCACTTTTCACGGAGTCACCACTGGTCGGCATGAGCCGGTGACTGTGGTGGATGGTGAGGAGTCCACTCTTCCAGCCAGTTTCCTTTATACATCCTCATCTTCCCTTTTCAGGGTCTCCTGGATAACCTGTGGCTGCTGGGACAGGCAGCCAGGCAAACCACATTATCCCCAGATAAAGCAGCCACCCTGGACATCAAGCACTCCCTGGTTCACCGGCTGCACCTGGACTGCACGAAGCCAAGGAGTGCACAGCGTACATCCCCAGTCTGCCGACAGGACAAAACCTACAGGGGATCAGCTACTTAAATGTCTGATGTATTCACAGATGGATATCCAGGTCCAGTAATGGAACCTCCCACTCGATTCACTCCACCCTAAAACGTTTTGCTGACAAACTACTACAGCAGAAACCGTCTCCGAGAGGTAATGAATGGAGCCCCAAACATTGCCTTTTCTTTATTATATGATGCAGTTATATATGCAGCAAATGTGTTGTCACAGTTCCATCAAATACAAAGAAACCCACAAGGAGTTAAACCTCAAATCATGGGTGAATAATCATTAAACAACAAGGTAGCAGACACAGGTCGGAAAGCTGCATGTGCAGCCTATCTGGAGCGGCCTAGGAACTGATATGTAAAAAAAAGTATTTTCCAGTATAGCATTATTCTGAGGCTCATCTCAGAAGAGCTTAGGTTCACAGAAACATCAAACGAAGTAAATGACTCTTCCAGATTTATAATATAAGTGTGTATAGAAATTGGAACAAGTCCTTAAAAAATAATTTCAAAACCCCACCAAAAAAAAAACCCAACCCCAAAAAAACCATTCTCTGTATACTTCTAATTTAGTAATAATTCAGACAACGATTCTGCAAGTCTCCTCACCCCTCTTTCATCTTCATAAGGCAAGGCTATTAATTAACCGCGGCACATGTGCATTTCTCAGTAGCACGGGACAGACAGAAGTCCGGATTGAGCACTGCTGTGTTGCTCAAACCCTGCGGTGCCTTACGTACTTCGGGTCCTTAGCAGCAGTCCTTTCCCAGACTCAAGCCGAAGGACGGGAATTTCGCATCAAGGCCATTAACTCAGCCCATGTAATGCTTAAGAAGTGAACTCTAACCCTGTTCAGAGCAAAGCCCAACTCTCTCGGGAGCTGACCCCACTAACGACTGCGCCCTCCCCAGCCCTAGGGGCTGAGTCAGCACCCCCAGCACCCATTCCCCATCGAACAGTGTGAGCATCACCTACCCCAAGGCACAGGGAGGAAGCAGGAGACAGCAATTTCAGAGAATTGACTGCAAACTACAGGGCTGCCCAAGGGTACGCCCAGCCCAGCACCTCTCCCACAGAGGGAATTGCTCACGGCCAAGGCTGGACCAAGCAGTTTATTCTAGCTTTTCAGAACTAAGGAATTACTGTCTCAGCGGCAGAGGCCATACAGAGCTGCTCATCATTTCTTTGAAACACATGAACAAGGTTTGTTTAACTTTTGATGCAAAAGAGCTATGAACACCTTGCCCCAAGCCCACAGCAGCAGCCCCACACTCATCTCTGCACCCTCAAGGCATCACACTGTAACACGCCACAGCCTGCCCGCTCTCCAAACCCCAGGCAAGCCTCCCCTACCCCACGAACACCAGGCACTGATGCAAAACCACTCTCCTCAGCTCCCCAACACCCTGTCCCCCCAGATGTGCTCACCTCCTGTGCCTCTCTGCTGGCTGACCTCAGCTGCTCTGAAGGTTCTTCCTTCAAGCTCCTTCCTCAGCACCTTTTTAGGGTGGAGGGAAACTCCCCACTTAGCTCTTTAGCACCCTGTGTTACCAGTACCTGCCCCACCTGCTGCTCCGGCCCTGGGCACCTGCACCCAACATCCCCGGCCATGTACAGCCGCTGCCGACCAATGCCACACCAGCATCTGCTGCGGGAGTGCAAGCGAGGGGAGCACAACGTCATCGTTGTTGCCGGGGGACGGTCTTAAGATTTAGGTCACCACAATAAAACAGAATGTAGGTCCAGCAGTAGAAAAAGAGTAGTATCTAAGGATGGAGCATTAAACCACCTACCAGAGATGCCAGGATTGTCTTATGCAAAACATAAGCCCTGTGGCAATTCTGCATCAGATGTTCCTTCATCAATGACCAATTTCACTTTTACTGTAAAGCCCAGGAACCTCATGGCCTTTTAAAACTGCTGAAAACAGCTTGGGATTACAGCAGTGATTTTTTTTACAGGGCTGCTTCTCCTCACCCAGCATTCAGGTGCTGGCTCTTCCTCGAGGGTACAGCTAACGAGGTGTAGAGAGAGACCTCCAAAGCTGTGGAGCGTCCCAGGAGATGGGATGCAATTTCACACCTCCTTTCTATAGAGGTGCCTACCACCCACTCGTACCAGCCCATTTAATTTCTTAGCCCAGTAACCGCAGCCACTTTGTACAGAGCAGAGGTTTTATACACTGCTCTGCCCTTCAGAGAACACTGGAATTGGTTTTCAGGCTAGAAGGTACACTTTAGCCAGAGGCAGCAGTGTCGAAACCTGTGCTATCCCTTACTGCAGAACAGGAGCCCGCGACAATAATTAGGCAGCATCATTAACAGTGATTAGCGTTTGTGCCTATCAGCTTCTCTCTATCTGTAGCAACTGATAAAACTCCTAGCCAGGTGGAGTTCCTACACCACACACGGCTAAAAGCAGGTGTGTGCTTCAGGCAACACTTTCAGCTACCTCCACGAAGAGTTTATTTCCGGGACTGACAAATTACACCGACAGGTTTTTTTTGTTAAAGCCCCATACTAGCAGCTGGCTAAAAGCGCACTGAATTCCTGTAAGCAATCCCCCTGCTACGAGGACGCATTGTGTCCCCTAATCCCGTGGTCACCTAGCCCTGCCCTGGTTTCTCAGCTCTGCGAAAGGAGGCAGCAGGAAGGCACCGTGACGGGTCACCAGCAGAAGCAACACGCGTCTGGTCAGCATCAAGTCTGCGACCAACCGTGGAAACTGGCTGTCTGCTTCTAGGGGCACAGTTTCCATGACGGGCGCTGTCTCCGTTTTCCTACCGGAAGCGCAGAATCGGGAGTCTACATTCATAAAAATGATGGATCAGCATCATGACAAATACTATGCCTGGACGCTATTTTTTTAAGACAAAGCAAGTACTTGCTACTTTTTAAAATCTTTCTCTAATCTGTGCCTCCGGGAATGTCCATAGCTAAATCCAGTAAGCGCACAACAAATACTTTAAAATTTCAGAAGTTTATTGCCCAGAACAGCTCACTTGGTGCAGTTAGATTTCTTTTCTTCGTTACATGGAAATCAAGCAAAACAGTAGAAAATATATATGGGTGACAGTAAAACAAAAGCCCAGCCTAATAATAGCCCTTTATAGCCACCAAGTTATACTCAAGAAAATGGCTAGCCAAACACAGGAAAGTAGAGCATCTGGAAGACAGAGCTTTTCATGTTATAGTATAGATCCAAACCCAATATTAAAGGCATTTTCTGACCATATTGTTAATATTTTTTTCTTCAAAACAGCAAATTGAAAAAGGTATACGTGGGGAAAAAAAATAACTACTGCAAGACTTCCAAACGGCAGTTATCAGCTTGGGGGCTGACAGTTACACATAGCAGGAGAAGGCAGGGGAGTATCTAAAATACACAGACACCAATTAAAATCCAAGCACTACAAAGAAATGGGGACTGAAATTCAAAATTCACAAACATGACTTTTTGCATCCCCTTATCTGTATTCCATCAACTTGCATTCAAGCATTTTACAGCTTTTTCAGAAGAGAAATTAAACACGCCCAGGAAAGACTCGAGGGTTTTGCTTTGGGTTGCCGCCTTCTTGTTGGCTTTTTTTTTTTTTTTAGGAAAGAGGATATAGAATGATCTAAATGTTATTAAAATGCAGACACATTCCCTCACTTGTTATTAGCGCCCAATAGACCCGCTGCTGAAGGTTGAGTAGGAGTAAGAATATGAAGAGGTTGCAGATGCGTCAAAACTTCCCCTCCTAGACCCGCTGCGTGAGCCTGAACGCGAGCCAGAGCGAGAGCCAGAGCGAGAGCCGGGGGCCGAGGAGACGTTGTAGGGACTGGATATGCCTTTGGATGAAACGGAAGCTGCCTCTAAGAGTTTAAGCCCGGTGATGTCTTCCACCATTGACCGATTCATCGCATCTTTGTAGGATATTTTCAGTTTGGTCTTGGGGCAGGTCAGAATTTTGGGATAGCTGTTCGTGTCTTGCAATTTCTGGGCAGCGCGACCATCAATCAATCCATTCCTAATGGCTTCTTCAGTACTTATTCTTCCACGCACTTCTGGGTCCACGAGACCTCCAGTGAGGTACTGGAATTCAAGGAACCGCTGCCCAGCCTCGTAAGGCAGCCATTTTTCCTTCACTGCTTCAGCTGCCGACATCCTCTTGCGTCCGCCCTTTATGCCTTCGAACCCTACGAAGGCCTTCTGGGCCGGCTTGAGCCGTGTGGCCATATCCTGGTCAATGATGCCCTGACCAGTGGCTTCCTGAAGCGAAAGCCTCTGGCCTGTCATCGGGCATATTATGCCCCCGGTGCAGGCCTGGGCTTCCAGTAACCGCTGCCCAGTGATGCTGTCCACGATGCCCCGCTGGATAGCTTCCGAAATGGAGATTTTCTCCAAGTTTTCCGTGTCGAATATGGCTGCAATGGGACTGCACTCATCTGGGGTGTCTGAGAAAGAACCGCTCCTGATCAGCGAGGAAGAACTCCTGACACTCAGCACTGTGGGAGACCGCGTCACCGACTCGTGCCGGAACACCTCATCAGTGCCATTACGGCAGGAGATCATGTCTGCAAACTGCGTCAGGCTTAGACTGCCAGAACGGTACTGGTCAAAAAACTTCCTCTCCACCAGACCTTTGTCAATAGCGTCCTGGATGTCATACTGGCTGCCCGTTTTCCTGTCGACAAGGACTACTCTGCTGCTACCATCTGATCCTGTAATAGTTATTTCTTCCCACTCACACTCCTGTTCAGCTAGTTCTGTATAGGTGTCATAATCGATGAGGCCTTTGCTGTACGCCTCCTGCACGGACATTTCCCTGTTTGTTTCTGGATCTACAATGACAACCCGGCGCTTCCTAAGGGTGTTCTTCTGTGAGGTGTGCACCACCTTCTTCTTCTCCCTCAGGGGTAGAAGGCAGAGCCCTGTTGCTTCATCCTTTATGCACCTTTCTTTCAGCTGCAAGTAGGTCAAGTTCTCCTCTGTGTTGGGATCAAAGAACCCTTTGGTGTCATCACTTGGATCACTAAGGATCTGGTTGAGCTCTTCATTGAAGTAGCCACGCTTGTAGGCCGTCTCTACTGGCAGGCGGTAGCTCTCTTTGGGATCGATGATTCCCCCGGTAGCAATCTGGGCCTCCAGCAAACGAATTCCATGGCCTCTCTCTATGAGCTCTTTGTTCATTGCTTGAAACAGAGAAATGATGTTTCCAGTTTCCGGGTCTTTGTACCCAGTGACAGCTCTCTCAGCAGAGAGAAGTTTCTCTTTAAATTCAATTCCAACGAGGCCTCTTTTGTAAGCTTCCTCAACGGGCAGCCTCACATTGCTGACAGGATCCACTATGAAGCCCGTGGCTGCCTGGGCTTCTAGGAGTTCAAGAGCTGTGCCTGGCCTAACCAAACCTATTTTCATAGCCTGGTAAATGCCAAGTTTCTCTTTAGTAGCCTCATTGTAGATACCTGCAATACAGCTAGAGCCCTGAAGGAAATCTATAATTCTTTCACTCACTTCTTCTATTGTAATCGCACCTCTTTCCAAGTCATTCCTTGTTGATTCCTTAATAATTCCCGCCTCGAGCAGTGCATCTGCTGAGACGGGCTGCCTGATCCCTTGGAATGACATGCTCCTCTTCTGCACTGGCAGGAGGAGCAGACCAGTGTGTGGCTCAATCCTACATTTCTCCTTCAGCTGCATGTAAGTGACTGCCTTCTTGGTGGTGGGGTCAACAAAGTTCTTTGTAGCGCCTTGGCAGTTGTTTAGGATCCTGTACAGGTCTTTGTCAATCAACCCACGGGACAAAGCTACATCTTTGGGTAGGAAAACACTGTTGACAGGATCAACAATCCCTCCTACAGCCAGCTGGGCTTCAAGCAGACGAATCCCAGTTTCTCGGTCAACCAAGTTTTTCTTGATGGCTTCAGACACAGGCACGGTTTTGCCTGAGAAAGGATCTTTAAATCCTGTGATGGCCTTTTCTGCCGTGTAGATTTGTTCCCGGTCATCAAAGTCGATCAGATCTCTGGCGATAGCGCTGTCCACCGTTAACATCTCATTTCGGTGTGGGTCAATCACGCCTCCTGTTGCTGCCTGGGCTTCTAACAGCAGGACTGCGTTTTCTGCTGTAAGCAGCTGATTCCGTTTGGCCTCAACGAAAGAGTATTTCTGCCTGGGTGAAAGAGACACCCCTGCAATAGCACCTGCCCCTCTGAGGTAGGGTTCAATGTCAGCCGCCACTTCTTCTACTGACCTCTGCCCTTTCAGCAGTTTATCCAGCGTGAGCTTGTCAATCAGCTGGCACTCATACAGCTGCATTGCTGTAACCTTCTTCCGCAGCCCACTGAACAGCAACTTGGAGGCATCGATACAAAAGTCTTCCTCAGTCTGCGTGGATCTGTGGGACCCATACGGGCGTTGCTTGAGTTTCTCGATCTCCCTTTGCAGTCTGAGACGCTCGGACTCCAACTCTGACTGGTTTTTGACGGCAGTCTCCTCCAGGCGGCACCGGTATCTCTCCTCAATCCGTTTGATCTCCATCTGCAGCCTTTCGATCTCATTCCTCAGGTTGTTCTTCTCCCTCTCGCTTTTCTCTCTCTCACACTGGATCTTCCTTATGGATTCCTCTGTCCGGGAGTGCTGGCTTTTCCACTGATTGAGGTCATTCAGGATTTGTTGTTTCTCGCTTTCCAGGCGTTGCTTCAAACGAGACTCTGATTCCAGGGTAACTTTCAAACGGTTCAGCTCCTCTTCTAATCTCTGCAGCCTGGCTTTGTCTTGCTCCAAAGCACTCATTTTTATCAGCAGGGTTTCTCTTTCTTGCATAACGTGACTATACTGATTTTTGGATTCTTGAATCCTATTGGATGCCTAAAATTTTAAAGAAGAAATAAACCAAGAGAGGATGGTTAGAGTTTATGCTGGTTAAGAGTTGTGCTCTCCACTTAAATGCTCTTCAGCCTGTCATTTAACCTGCAGCAAGCTGCCACTGGAGAAGACTCTAGCTGCAGCACTGCCTCACCCAAGACCACAGACAGACGTAAACCAGGGAAGGCACACTGTCCCTTCACTGACAGTGTCTCTGGTACTGCCAGGGACTCCATTCTGTTACCCACTGCCCTGATTTTCTGCTGATTTGGTTAGCTCTTTATAACTTTTTAATACTTCTCACAGTACACCTACACACACACAGAGCGTTCGAGTCCCATTAAGAGGCTGACGCTCAGCAGATGTACCTGGCATAATCCTACCAACCTGGGTGAATTTGTATCAGCTAAGGTCTGGTCATACACGGGTAAAAAGGCAATATATATGACTCTTTTTTTTTTCACTTTCCTATTATTAGCTTCACATGTTACTCCACACATTTTACCTGTATTGCTTCCCATTTAAATTCACTTAATGCCTTCCACTTAATGCCTTCATATGCATATATATACACAAACACCTACAAAGCATGCATAATTGCATGCAGCCCATATTAAACAAATACATAAACTTGCATTCCGTAATACATGCATACATATATGCACAGGTGTCAGATAATCCTAAATGTTAATTTTTTTTAGAAATCTTAATACAAATTTTCAAAATAAATGAAAGCAAAACTGACTAAAGGAAAGAATAGCTGAGAATGGGAATGAGAAATGAGATATAAAGGGCAAGTATAGGAAAAAAGCAAAGAAATGTTTTTGTTAAGTGCTCACTTTCATATATTTAAACAGTAGGTCTTTGGACAAGAAACCAGGCAGAAGAATGATATACAAAAAAAAAAAAAAATGTTTTATGCTGTCACCTCAATTTTAAGAAATAAGGGCCAACAGTAAAATTTGCAAGTGCCTTTAATGACCTGGGAACATAAATTCCCCAAACAGTCAACGAAAAGTAGGCTCTAAGTACCTTAAGCAGAGATGACATCCTCATCTTTAATCCTCACCTGTAGTCAACACCTTACCCAGCTAAGCAGCACTTCGACAGCTTGTTGGCTCTGTGGTTTTTAGCTGGTTCAGTGTGTGACAGCACTCAGGTCAGCCTCAGAGGACTGCTCTAACCCATCCTGGCTGAAACAGCCAGGGGAAGCACACAGCCAGCAGGGTACCACTAAAGCACAGCGATACTCTCATCTTCCCCTAGAATGGTTTGGTGGAGACTGACTGGCACAGGCCCAGGGTTTCTCCTGGGGCAAGGAGAAGGCTCAGCTAGATGATAAAAAACAGCTCATGGCTCCCTAGCACAGCTCCCAGGGAGTAAAAGGCCGAGAAAGTGGACAAATCCCGCCATTTTTGTTTAAAAATGAACCGGGGAAGGGCCACAAAGGGGATATTAGTGACAAGTACGGTGAACTTAAACAGCAAAGTGTGAATTAAGTTGATTCAAGTGGACACTGCAATTAATTATGTATCTGAGAGACAGTAAAGCTGGGATCAAAATATGTGCGAATACCTCTAGAGCTTGCTTTTGGAATTTTTCAATTTCCTGTCTCAATTTTTCCCTTTCTTTCTGTAAATCATTAATCAACCCCTGAAGTTCCAGGGTTTGCTTGCTGCTTGTCTGAAGCTGATTCCTTAGTTCAGCAATGGCAGTATTTTTCTCATCAACTTCACTTCTGACCATTCTGAGGTCATCGTACTCCAATCTAACATTTCGCAGCTCTTCCTCCAGTAACAAGTGTTCCTTGGTTAGGTTCTCAGTGAGAGACTGAAGCCTTTCGATTTCTATTTTGCACTCATTCAAGTTTTTGCTTTTCTCCTCAGAGGTTTTCTGTAAGTGCTCGTATCGTAGGTGAGCCTGTTTTAACTGCTCCTGTTCTTGGACCAACTGACGGCGTAAAGTCTCAATATCAGATGTGTATTTTCTTATCTCCTCCATGTATCTCTGCTTCTCTCTCACATGACCGTCTAATACTTCTCTTTGGTGTCTAAGGTCATCTTCATTCCTCTTCTTCACAATAGATACTTCCTCTATCTGCTGCGTGAGGTTAGTTATTTTAACCGATTGCTCTCTGAGAGATCTCCTCATGCCTTCTATTTCCTCCTCCAGTTTCTTCCTCCTGGATGTCTCCTCCATTACATTCTTATTCTGCCTGCAAAGTTCCTCCTCCAGCTTATGCTTCTGTATCTGCAAGTCTTTCACAGTGCTATGGAACTTTGCACTTTCTTGATCCCTGCCTTTTTTCTCTTGCGAAACTCTTTCATAGTCAATTTTCAGTCTGACCAGTTCCTGCTCTTGGATCCTCAGCTTGTTAATTGTCTCAGTAGCGCTCGTATTTGCTTTCTGCAGGTCAAACTGGACTCTTTTTAACTGACTGTTCTCATCCTCTAGTTCTTTTCTCTGACTTGCTTCTACATCCAACAACTTCCTCAGCCTTTCAATCTCTTTGTTTCTTTCCTTAATGGTCTTAGAAGCATCATCAAGCGACTGTTTGTACCGCATGCTTTCATCGGAGTGCCTCTGAATGACTTGTTTTAGCTCAATCTCCAGCTGCTGTTTCTTCTGAGAAAGCTCTGAGCCAGCTGCCTTCTGCTGCTGAGCATTCTCTTCTATCTTCCGCAGATTGTCTGTTGTCTGACTTATCGTATTCTTCAGTCTCCTAATCTCCTCACACAAATTCCTGTTTTCTCTCATGGCATTGTCAAGCTGCGTTCTATAATTATTTGTGTCCTCTTCCTTTTGCATGGTGACCTGGTGAATTGTGGTCTTTGTGATATTAATCTCAGTTTCATATTTGTTCTTTAAACTAATAATTTCCTCATCATAACTGTTCCTTACCTTAGCCAATTCATTTTCAAGTTCCCATCGGCTTTTAGCCTCTTCCTGAAGCTGAATCTTTAGCCTTTCCAGCTCCTTAGTTTTCTCCTGAATAGTTGAGGCAGCCTCCTCAAGAGCCTGCTTGTATCTTGAGTTGTCTTCGCCACGAAGCTGAATGATCTGTTTCAGCTCCAGCTCTAACTGATGCTTCTGCTGTGACACCTCAGAGCTGCAAGCCTTGTGCTGAAGAGCATCTTCCTCTGCTCTCCTCCGCTGATCGGTGGTTTGCAGAATGGCATCATTCAGCCTCACAATCTCATCCTTGAGGTCTCGGTTCTCTCTTGTCAGTCTGTCAACCTGGGCTCTGAGGCCTTTTGCATCATCATCTTTCTGTGCAGCTATCTGCTGGATTGTGGTCTTCTTAATATTAATTTCTGTTTCATACTTGTTCTTTAAATTACTCATCTCCTCGCTAAACTGGTTTCTTACCTTAGCCAGCTCATTTTCATATTCCCTCTTCCGTGTGCCTTCGTCCTGAAGAAGAACCCTTAATCTTTCTATCTCGTACTCCTTCTCCTTGATGACCTTCTCAGACTCTAACTTTTGCCAGCCAAGACTGTCTTTTTCATTTTGTCTCGTTTTCTGCAGCTGGTCATAGTCATTCTTCTGCTGCTCATATCTGTCCTCCAGCAACTTCCTTTTCCTTTTCTCATCTTCAGTCTCATAAGTCAGCCTGGTTATTCTGTCATTTAGATCCTTTATTTGGGCATAGCATTTGTCCAGGTTTTGCTTAGCAGAATTTCCATCCATTTCAGCTTGTCTTTTCATCTCCTCCAAACTCATCAGCTTTGCCTTGAGCTGAGAAATGTCCATCTGGTACTTCTGCAGATTCTGCTCCAGGAATTTATGTTTGTTGCTTGTCTCTGAATTTGAATCCCTGGCAAGCCTGAGTTCTTCTTCCAGGAGCTCGATTTTAGTGTTTTTCATCTGCAAAATGATAGCAGAAAAGCAAACAAAAAAACCCGTAAACATTGTGACAACCAGTTCAAAATCATCACGTGCAGTTTAACACTGACAACTTTTTTCTCTGCTTCAACAAGAGCTTAAAAATCCTTCTTTATTTAATGTCATCAAGACAAATTCTGGAATCCTTATTTATTCAGAGTCAAACTTTATTCAGAAATCAGCATAACAACTTTCAGAGGGGAAATGGTACTCGGTGGGGGAAAGGAGATGCAATACAGATAGTAAAATTCGATGCACTAAGCGTTCACCAGCAAAGTATTAAATAGCCTCACTTAGAACCTCCACAATATTCCAACAGGTGATTCACATTCCATATATGTGACCTCTTAAATGGGCCTCTGTTTATACTGAGATGAATAAAATCAGGAGTTACTCCACTTGAAACACTGTGGATTTGGCCTGAAATGAGGCATGACCCCTTAACCACGAGGAGCAAGTTCACAGCACTGAGATAACGGTACTCTCACTGAGGTCAAGGCTCCGATGGGCAGGCGTGGACCTCTTGTGCGCTTTGGTGCACACCTCCTAATTACCAAGGTGGCTAATGTTCTCCATCTCACACGTGACCTCGGAGGTAACCTTGCAAGACACTGTACTCTTTGACAAAAAATGCACAAAACTGCTTATATGCTCCTTTGTGGGACACTACCGAGCTCAGGATTTAGTTCTGTGGATTGTTTTAATAGAATCACAGAATGGTTTGGGTTGGAAGGGACCTTAAAGACCATCTAGTTCCAAGCCCCCTGCCATGGGCAGGGACACCTTCCACTAGAGCAGGTTGCTCAAAGCCTCATCCAGCCTGGCCTTTCTAATGTGCTTTCAGGGCACTGCCTTTCCTCTGAATGGATACAACATGCAGAAAGTCTTTATTCAGTGACAGCTTGCTAACCTGTGACAGAAATAGAAGGCAAAGAAAATAAGAGTCCGATTACCTTCAAGTCCTCCATGCTCTTTAACATTTCACTTAAGAACCTGTAATAATCTCCTGATCTTGTAAGAAGCTCTATGTAGCGAGACTGAGCCTCGCTAGCCTTGAAAAGAGAAAGAATTGTTAGAGCAATTGTACGACAGAGTTAGGTATGAACCTACTTATGTCTCAGATCATTTAAAGGATTCCAAGCCACTTGAGAAAACATATCACTTGGCAAAGTAAAAAGCAAATTCTCCTCCTCACAAATTCACATGACTTTCTGGGGACACCAAATGTATAAATTCTCCCTTCCGATAAACCCACACCTTCTTTTCCAAGAGTGTTTTCCCCCACGGCTGCTGTGATATTAAATCCAAGGCTTCATCCCCTGGTTCATCATGCTCTTCCTGTCTGACAGTCACAACTAGCCCAAGTTAAACTTTTAATAGCAGCTAATTCCCAGGTTGAAAGTGATTATACCACTTGGGGCATGAATCTCACTTTCTCACAATATGTATGCAATGGACATTGAATAGGAATGAGGTAAATTCCTGAAGGCTAATCTACTGTCTAAATGAGCCCCAGTATGACTTTACAGCACAGTGACTACACTGCAGTCATTCCTTGTGCTTACATGCTTAGTACACATTAACAGTGACAGTGCTAATTATTAGAGTATAGCTGGATATGACTCATGATGGCTCACATGGAAAAACAAATGTATTCAGAAGATTGATGGAGAGGAAAGAAAGATACCTCTTGCAGAATCAGCACTGCAGGAGACTGAACCACACTCTTCTTGATGGGTATGTTGAGCAGCGTTTCTAATCCAGAACTGTAGGAAGCAACCTGTAGTTCATAATCCTGTAAAACCATAAGGAAAGGTAAAACGCATTTAGCAACCCATTTAGCCAAGGAATTCTCTGGGAATCTGGATTTCCCAAAATGCAAATAAGGTTTCGGGGTTGTTCTGTTTTTTGGGGTTTTTTGGGTTCTTTTAAATTAAAAAAGCTACATTTCCCTTTTCTCTGTCCATGCAGAGATGACGCTCTGTCATAAACAGAAGCTCATCAGTTCAAGCACCACTGGGGAGACTCGTGGAAGAGAATGACAAAGGTAAAAAGAGAAAACACATTTTACAAAAAAGGGAAGATACATGTTTCCATTAGCTGAGGACTACCCAGAGGTGAAAAAGATTCATGGGAGCAACTGGTCTAGGTATTTTATCAACCAAAACTTCATCAGAAATAACTGTCTCTGCATCTCTTTCCTATCACATACACCATGCCACGTACAGATCTTTGTCACAGAAAGTAAGATTGAGCTGGAGAAAGCACGGATATAAAGCAACAAAAATGCAAAGACCACAAAACCATGTATAGCTTGTTGGTTTTAATGACTATTGCACACCATTCCTCCAGCTAATCTGCACTTGTTTTGCCTCCTAGACCAGATCCTAATCAGGCCTAATTCCTAAGTTGCCAATCTATTCTCTACTCCCTTTTTAGTTTTTTTAAACATTGAACTGGAAAGTTTGGTGTGGCTAGAAGGAGGATTTCCTTCTGCTGAAGAGAAGCTCTCACTGATATCTCCTGCCTTATCCTGTGGTCTTCAGGTCGCAAGCACACAAATTGCCTTCATTATATTTTGTACACACAAGTGCTCCACCCCAGCCATTTCTGCACACACACGCAGGGGAGGCAACATTTCACCTGCCAGCAGAGACAGTGGGATGCACCTGACCATGAAAAACCACACCCCATAAAAATGCCGAAATCCAAGTACCTTAATTGCAGCTGAGCACTGATCTGCATGCTTGAGAAGCTCCTCAACTTTGTCTCGCTTCCCACAGATTTCACTGTGCAAGTTCTGTCAAGAAAAAAGCAAGCTGTGAAGCACTCCCTCGAGACTTGCCAGTACTTCCTCCCATCCACACTGCCTCTGTCAGCAGGCACCTGCAGCACGAGACCCCTGCAAGCCCAGTGGCCGAGGCCCGACGTGAGCCGTAGCTGTGCAGTTCTCATGACAGCAAGCTCTCTGTGCACCAGGAAGCTGTTCTTGGGAAGAACACCTCGCAAGGGAACAACCCCCAGAGCTGGGGAGGGAGAGCTCCTTGATTTTAGCTTAGACCTATTTCCTCGTTTTGTATTTCTGTGCTGGGATTTGTCCCGTAAATTGTACCATCATACAGTCCCTTGAATTAATTCAAAGCTGATGTGTAGAAGTGTCAGTGATCATGAAGGAGCCAAAAATGGTCTTGTTCATAATCTGTAGCAGTGCTGACAGAAAGTAATGAGGATAATAATATTTCCTCTCTCCTGCCTCCTACACATGTGGTGTTTTTTGGTAGCTTGCATACTTTATAATTCAAACCAGGCCACTGTACTGTGGGCTGCATTAATACTGATATTTTCTGAACAGCAAAACAATTTAAAATCCAAAAAATGGAAGACAACCCGTTCAGGTGCTGCATACTTTCTGATCGTGCAGGTATCTCATGATGGCGTTGCAATCACACAGCTTCATGGACTCAATGGAATCCTGCCTGCGCTTGGCATCACAGATCCATTTGCACAGAGCCTGGTAGAGATCTCGGTACGTTTTCAGCTGTTTGATCTGCCTTTCTAAATCCCATGATCTAGAAAAAAACAGGGGAAACTGTCAGAATAAAAAGTGCATTCTCTTTCTCTCTCTTTAAACGCTTTTCCGTAAATGAGGCACAGTAATAACCAAGGTAAAACTACACAAAGCTCTAAAAGGAGACTGAACAAAAATGTCAAATGAGTGAGAACTGTTCTGGTTATTAGTCACCCAAAATGGGTTTTTAGCGCCTCACTCCTGAGCAACTCTGCAATCCGTGTAGGTTGGCACTTCGTGCCAGCTGAGTGGATAAAACCTTGTAGTGGTAAGAATCAAGTGAGCTGACTTCAGTACTCTTGTCCTCAATTTTCACCAAAATGACCAGCAACCAGCCAATTTTTATTAACAGGACTGGTTGGTTTTTACTTCAAGCCAAAATATAAACCAAAACAAACCACACACACACACACAAAACCCCTCAGTCAATCAGAATATGTCTTCAGTTGAATAAAGCATTTGAAAAAAAGACTTGGGATATTTTTACATAATTGTTAATTTTTTAACCCTCAGGTATAGGGTATTCAGGAATAAGCATGGTTGCTTTCTTTGAGGGGGAAAATGCTGAGCCAAAGTACTTAATCCAAGAACATTAGCAATAATAATTAAAAAAAGAAAAGAACAACTCCTTAGCACATAGGTTATACATTTACATGAATAACTACATTTTCCTGCTTGGTCTTACACAATCACTTTTCAGGTATGTTGAACCTATTCCCAGTTGCTCTAGTCTTATTGCCCTGAAGTCACCATTTGTCCTCTGGAAGGGATGATTAGTGCCCATCACTGCTTTTAGACTCACTGTTAAGGTGATCTTAGTAGCAATAGCAAGGAAGAAGCTATGAGGAAATACGATCCAACCTGTTATCAATCTGCTTATCAGCTCTCTGCCAGCGGTCTATTAGCTGGGTAACTTTGTCACAGAACTTTCCAATGTCCATGTCATACAGGGTATATGACTGGCAAGACTGTGAGTGTATCTGAAGCGTTTTCTGCAGCTCGTTTTCCAGGGCATTCAGCAATGACTTCTTCATGTTTAGGTCTGCTTTCATTTTCTGGGGAAAAAACAAAATGCTGTCAAAGATCTTGTTTCTAATTCAGTAAGGTTGATGTCAGCTGGACTTAACACCTTTAAAGTGAAACACCTATTCTGTTAAACAGAGTTTGACTTAAGAATGTGTTTGAAGTTTGACTCACTCTTAAATAACTCGCTAAAGCAAAGCCCTCTGCTGTCATAGTCTGTATGACACATTTCAGTTCCTCAGAACTACGCAGAGCAGTTACCGCCCTGCCGTGCTTGTTCCTAGAATCAACTGACTAGAAAATTTCACTGAAGTATATGAGATTCCTGCACTTGGAACAGCTACGGAAGCAATCCTAAGGATTGGCATATCGGTTTTTAAACGCTATCTAAAACCTGCAGAGATTCCCTCCACCCGCCCACCCCCAATCTAAATTCTTATAAACATCTTCCATGGAGATGTTTCTCTACACACACACACTTGCCTGTGTGCACACTTCACCAAAGGGCAGACACAGGGCAAACGGTGGTCTGCCTTGCACCCCCCAGTCACAGGGATGACTGCACCCTTCGATGACGCACTCAAGCTTTTTCTTTTTTTGTGTAGCTTAAATTTACACCAGCTAAGAACAACTCCCAGGGACTGAACCACAGCTGTCATTTAACATGATAAAAAGGCAACCTGGTTGTGCTCCATTTGTGCCACCTACACACTTTTTCCTCACTACACCTGAGAACAGGAAGGAATGAAAGAGTCCCTATTCTCCCAAAGGCACTCATTGCTCAAAAGGACCAGCCCAGTGCCAGAGACTGGTTCTGCAAGCCAACTTTGTGCTCAGCAAAGCAGTTACGCTTTGCCTTCTCCCCTTGTACAGGATGGATAGTTCTCACTGTGAGATCTGAAATGGACTCTATGGCAAAGCTGGGACACACAATAATACTCAGATTTACCTGTTAAAATTAGATGAAAACACGGGCAATTATCAAGCCTTTTAGCAAGAAAGGAGGTATTGCCTTCAAATCCAGCTTCATAAGTGATCCAAATAAACACAGATAATTTTGTACAGAAATGGATTATGGAAACCTTCCATGACACTGGCTTTGCTGCAGGGGCATCAACAACCAGGGGATGGAAGAAGTAGTAACCTGTACATTCCTTCCTATTAATTCGCAAAAGCATTGTACATCTGTGTCATAAAATAGGACAGGATCAGCATTTCTGTCTCCTGTGGTTTTGGAAGGGTTTCAGCCAGCTCAACAGACCAGTGCTGGCAGACACAAGTTTTGCCTGGCTGTGTCTTTGGGTCTTGGCCTCTCACCTTCAGACAGGCCCGATAAGCTTCCACTTTATCAAGATCCAAAGGAACAGTCTCCTCTTCAGACAGTCTGACTTCAAAAACTCTGATCACATCTTCTGTTTGTAGAATAAGCTGGAGCAGACACCTCAGTGCATTCAAGCTAAAATAAACAATACAAGACAAACTGGTTATGGACTGGGGCAGGAAAGGTGATATTGTTCATTAATTGCAAATTATTAGCTAAGGAGAATACACAATACAGAAGAAATTTCAGTTATACCCATGATTCTCACTTTTTTTTTTTCCCCCAGTCTTCCAGGAAAGAGGAGAAATTCATATAAGTGTCTGTTTCTACCCACATGTACAGCATTTGTAGGAAAGAAGGTGTAATTTTACACTATTGGTAACAAAAGCCAGGTTTCTGGACTAAGATTTATGGAAGAAAGTGAATGATTTATCACTATAACCTCAATTTTCTTACCTGTCTAAGTAGCCAGCAGAAACACCATTAATATTTTCCAGTTTTTGAAACAGGGCATTGATCTCTGACTGCAAGTACACATACTTTTCACAGCCTCTGAAGTTAGGCAGCAGATCCTTATGCTTATTGAGGGTTTCAGCCATTATTTGAGAGTCATTCTGCACACCCTAAGGAAAGAGAACACCTGATTTACACATTTTGGGAGGCTGAATGGTGATTCTACAGCACAAACGCAATTGAGCCTCCATATCCAAGTAGCCTGCTGTTATCTAACAAGCTTGACTGAGGACTGAAGCAGTGCCTGAGCTTGCTTTCTTCAAAGTAAGTAACATGGACGGTTTCTTTTTTGCACAGTCCACAACAGTTTACACCTCTTTTTGAGCACCTCCTCCACTCTGAAACTCAGCTCTGTTGAAAGCAGAACACAACACTTCACTGCCAGCTGCCTACTGCCCACAGCCAATGTGCCAAGGTCCTTCTGCTCTTAAGACCTTTGCAACCTCATTACCGCAGCGGAACATCTCATATACTGAACCTGTTCTCTTTTCTTACTAATTTTCTCTCCAGTCTCCTTCAGATCTTAAGAACTGGGAGAGAGAGATAGTCTGTAAGCCTCATCTATCCATTTTGTACCTCACCTTCCGAAGTAGGTGGTAAAGTGGGGTCTGTGCAAAAGCATATTAATAGTGCTTTAACCTGGATGAGGCTTAAACATGAGCTCATGTTCCCTTGACATCAGGCTTTCTGTATCCTTTGCCTGACAGAATTTGACTTCTAAAATGCAAGAGTCAACTTCTTCTACTTAGGAGCCAAACTCCAATCCAAATCATCATGGTTACCTTCCAACTGGAAATCTTCTGCACAGCATGTGTGTCTTTCCCAGCTGATCAGAAATACAATTGCAGCATGCTCTGCAGCAGAGAGTTATACTGAGCTTGAGATGCCAAAAAAAACCAAACCCCATCCAGTTACCTCTAAATCTTTTATTCGGACTGAAAAGTCATGCACAGCCCCTTGATCCACTCCGAGAGGAGCTCTTTGGACCATCCGAATCTCGGAAGCTTCAATCTGACGCCGAAGTTTCTGAAGCTCCATCAGCAGCCAGGCCTCCTGCTTCTCATGTTCTCGGTTTCTCTCATTAACGATAATGGTGTTTGAGGAACCCACAGGACAGGCCTCAGTCGGGACCACTGTCAGAGGAATTGGGTAAATGTCAACTGCCAGGTAACTGAGCACCTACGCAGAGAAAGCCAACGCAGTGCCCAACCAACGTTAGCACTAATTTGATCTGTAGAACTGAACAGGCAGATGATCTGGGCCCTTAAGCAGCTGTTTCAAGTCATGAAATCTCCCCTTCACAAAAAAGAGAAACTCTTTTCCACAAATGCAGCAGTAAGGTTTTGCTTCCCGATAACTGCAAACCCACCAGATGGACTAACTTACTCTCATTTTCCCAGCAAGTTTCCATGAACTTCAGAGGACTATTCCCATATTCACACCAAAGGAAGAACCACTCATGGCCAGTTTGGTTACACTGGGAGACAGCAGCACAACTCTTGAAAATGTTTCCATTCATACGTTCATGAGAATGTTTTCGCCTGAAAAGAATGCACCACCACTCCCCAAACAAAGAAACCCAAGCAATTCAATCTCTGCAAAAACCTGGAGGATGACAAACCTGTTTGTGGCTGCCGAGGTTGATTGGGCAGTTGTATAATCAAGGTTTGGTAGTGCTTCTGAGCATCAGTGAACTGAGTCTGGATCTTTCGTTTGTCTTCATCACCGAACATCTCTGAGCCTTGGCTGTTCCTCAGGAATTCTTGATAGTGGATCTCCAGGTCAGTTATTATCTTCTGGTAATCTTCCTTACGCATCGTTTTCAGCTGAAATGAGGTAGAAGAGAATTTTGGAAAAAAAAAAAAAAAGAAGCAACTGGGGAAGGTTTATGACTAGTTAATCATTAAGGAACAAACTAACAGGCCTATAGAAAAAAACCCAAGGGCATTGCATGTTAGGATAAAACCTACCCAGGCTGCCTCTAAAATTGTAGTGCCAGAAGTACCCTTTGAGCTAATCTATTCTTGTGATAACCATTTCATAACTTAGGAATAGTTTGAAATTCTACCTCTTACTACCCAAGTCTATCCATGCCCTTGCACAGTGGGAACAAGTGCAGCAAGTATGTAATAAATCCCCTTAGCTGATTTTCCCATTTATCCTTACCATGTCTGAATGAATGAGAAAGCATTTCACTTCTCCTTTAATAAAATGACAACTTCTGTATACAACTGTGCAACACAACGAAAGGAAGGCCCACGGTTTAGCAGAACATAGATCTGCACAGGACACAGCAAGCACAGTTTGGGACAGCAGAGGTCAGGTCATGGATGACCCTGGTCTACAGGTAAGCCCAGCTGGAGTCTTACCTTGGCAATTGTCATCGCTCTGATTTTCTCAATGTCGATCATGCAATAATGCCAAGATACCAGGCTCTTCATGTTGATATACAGCTGGTTCCACAAAGCTAAAATAGCTTCATAGTACTGCTCAATTCTGAGATGAGAAAAGAAATTTTACGGTCAAAACGTGTGTGTCCTTGAAGCATAGCTCCAAAATATCCCAAGAAATATCCACCAGATGTGGAATGTGTTAAGGCTTGCTCTCTACTAAAAAAATTATCAGAAATTAATTTATCCATAACTTTCATTATTAGAGAGGACAAAAACCTTGTAAAAGTTAAGTTTTAAATATTTTTAGATCCCAGCCTACATCCCAGCAAGCTTAACTGAAGTGAATTTCCTGAAGTCAAGGGTCTAGTCCTTAATCCCCAACCCTTACAGGGTGGGGGGGCACGCTGATCAGGGCACAGACCAGATTCTGTGGTTGGTTGCTATTTTAAGGAAACTATTCTACCTACTCCCAGTGGAAGGTGTCCAAACCCAGGCAGCAACTCACTTGGTAGCAAGATCCACTGCTAAGGGGTTGGGGGGTGGGATGATAAGACTAACAGATGGCACCAGCATATCCACTCCTCCAGGACCGGTCACCAGCCACTTGCTGCGCTCGTTATTGTCCTTCAGGATACATTCATCTCCTTTGCGCACTGTTTTCTGTAAGGAACGCAAAACATTTTTTGTTTAATTAAGTAAGATGGTGTTTCTAGGAGAAACAGACAAGGAAGATGCATCTAGGTCACAGAAGCAGGACTGCTTCCCAGCTGCCAGGTCTGGGTGTGCATCTTGGCTTCATACTGGGACAAGAGATCAGTACAGATCAACCTCCTCTCCCTGAATCTGTTTTCCATGTGAAGAAAACCCAAGAAAACAAAGTGGGAGCCATAGAACATTCTAAGCAGTTGTCAGTCCAGTTGATCATCAGACTTGGGGGTTGCCCTGGCTGTACGCCAGCGAGCTGGAGGCATAAGGATGCTTTAGTGCTGCATCCATATTTCTGAAGGGACCGGGAACAAATGCGGCAGAGCCAGACCCACCAGCTCCAGCCTCCAGAAATCCTGACACCTTGCAGCCATGGGTGTGGCCATGGTACAGGTTACAACCCACCCACATCCAAGAGGGCGAAGCTCCTCTTATCATTTATCCTGACTCTCTCCTTTCATCATACCTCTACAGCCAGCAAACAGAATTTTGGACAGAACTAGTGAAAGGCTACAGGCTTTGCACTGACCTGATCATGCAGGTGCTCCAGACTTGTCTAGGCTTACCTCCACCTGAGCAGAATTTAGCAGGCTTAACTCTAAGAGCAACTGCCAAACAGTGAGGTAACCATTGCCTAAATCTGTTGTTACTATAAGCAAAGGTAAACAAGTAGTTACTCTGTGTGGGCTGAACTTCTGTGACTCTGGAATAAAATGTGGTATGGAAGATCACAGACAGAGCGGAGAGCAGAAACCTCAGATCGTAAACACTACTCACAGTGGTCAATTACTGGCCACTGCAGGAGTGCAACCCAGTGAATCAGGTAAAACAAGTTTTACAGATAACAGAACAGGAAAACTGGGTAATTTGGAACCAGTGAAGAGAAAGAACACATAAGCAGAAAATGCATCTAAGCAGACTGTAAAGAAAAAAAAAAATCAGAAATAAACCCAGGCATCCCCAGTACTGAGCGGGAAGAAAACATCACCACCAATTTCATGCTCCATCCAGAAAAAATCTCAAGACACCAATGACTCATTGTAGACTCCCTCACCTTTTATTAGGTGAAGTGTTGACCTAAAGACCCAGAGAGACACTGGAAGGGTGAGCAATCACCAAAAGAAAGGGGTAGATGCTGGGAGGCACCTTCATAACAATCTCAACCCAATTATCAATAAGACTTTTCTGTGCTAATTTGAACTATGACTATTAATGCTATTTAACAGACTCATAATAATTTTTATGACTAAACGTATTAACCAACCAGAACCTAGCTTGTTTACTCATAACTCCATGAAAGTCAGAGCTTTTTCGTCACAGGAATTTAAATGCTGACCAAAAGCAGTCAAAGGGATTACACCTATCAGCTCAACAGTTTATTTACTAAATCATTTGCCATGCTCTAGTTTACATGATATTCATTCTCAGATAAAAAGGGGTACAGTACCAGATCCTGTTTGTAGTCACACAGAGCCTTGAGGATAATGGGCTTGTTACTCCGGTAGTCTGGGTTGCGTGGCTTCAGCTGCACAATCTTTTTGGATTTATTCACCAAACTCTGAACTTGCCTCTTGTATTCAAGAATTCTCTCTCGTTCATTCTGCAAAGATTAACTGTATGTTAAGAATTCATTCTGAAAAGAAAACACATTTAAGTGCTTACATTTTATTAAAAGAGGGATATATCTGGAGCTTACTAAGGGCAAAATTTCTTTTAGGCCCAGCTCTGGCAAGCTGCAAAGTTTGCAAAACTTGCACAGCAGGTTTTTCATACAGATCTGCAATGTGGTTAAAGTGATGAGTAGGAGACAGGGGAATAAATGGAACGAATGTATTATAACATGAATGCTAACAAAAAAACCAATGTAGTTACTACACTCTTGAACCTGGCTTCATCAACTGCTCTTTTACATCACTGACCATTTCTCCTCCAGTGTATTCTATTTAGAACTGTAGGACCTAACTCATGATGAGCAAACATTTAGCTAAAAAAGCTACGAGTTAAGTCCTTCCAAAGAGACTACAGTGATATAAAGTGGCCTGATGTATCATTTCTTAAATGCACTCATCCTTTGAGGGAAAATCTATTCTATCACCTATGAATCGAAGTCTTTCTGTTTGTTAATTTGTTAGTATGTCAGAAATTTGGGAATTTCTTGGGCTCAATCCAGATTTAAAAAGAAATCAGAGTTCTCAACAGTATTACGCAAGTTAAAATAACACTGATACATTTATAGGCTTTCCTGAGAAATGGGCAGGAATATGCCATTATCTTTTCAAGTTCATACAGCACTGTATATAAACAGTGAAGTACTCCTAGATTTACATTCCGTATCTGAAGAGAGGAGCTGACTTCCAAGGAAAGCAGAACATAACCTGTGAGGTAGGTGTGACAGTACCTCCAACTCTTTGATCTGCTCCAGCAAAGATTGGAGCGACATGCTCTTATCGCAGATGAACTTCTTTCTGATGGAGTCTTGTAGATTCTTCAGGTAGCACTCTGTGGCTTGGGCCTCTTCAAAGAACTACAGGAGAAAAGTTGTGATTTCAGTTCTACACAGCTCTTTAAAATGTCTGCTAACCATCACTGGATTCCCTTCATGAGAAATCCCAGTTCACATCTGGCAGAATGGTCGCATTTACAATATGGTAACACTGTGTTATGCATAACGGTGCACAGGTTTAGGAAGATTCTGGTACAGAAAAATGTATCTGTGATGGGCTTCACACTTGCAACAAAAGTGTTGTGAATTCTCTGCACCACTACTCACCTGAAAGTATGCCGCATTCTCTTTGAGATGGACATCAATACATTTGGTGATCTGAAGAATCCAGCTCCACTGAGTCTGCAATGTATCCATGTAGGCCTACCAAAAAGAGTAACATACAGAACTCAAACCACCACACTGATCTCTCTCCCATACCTAGACTCAAGAAAAACTATTTATGCTCCACACAAATGCAAATGAAAAGTCTGCTAGAACAAATACATGCACACCAGAATAATGTAATTCATGCAAATACCTCCCTGACTTCTAAGCATCTACCTAACTGAAAAGAGTTAAATACCTGCTTGTGGGATGCAGAGAGAAATTTGTTCCTGACTTGAATTTTGTTTGATCAGCATAAAGCCTGAAGTACATGAACAGAAAGGGGTAAAATGCACAAACAGTAGTGCAGGTAAAATATTTTAACTGCAAATTGTCATGTTCTCCTTCTTCCAAGGACCACTGTCAAACATCTTGTTTTTCATAATGGCCATTTTTAACTTAAAACTTCTCAAGCAGTCCTCATGTATAATTTTCAGAACATTACACACAACTTTCACTTCACTGCTGGAGTTACAAAACTGACCACAGAAGAACTATGAATGATGACTTCACACATCATGATAACAGTTAACAAAGTAAATACACTGAAAAGCAACAAGGACTCTTTGTTTTTCCTGTTAGCTTCTTCCAACTTCAGGGTTCTTATGCAGTCTTAAAACTGTAGCTACTACAGCATTTCCTAATAAAATGAGATTTTCCAAATTGTTGCAGCCTTTGTAACTGAAAGGTAAATGCACACCAAGCTGTGAAAGCAAAAATGTCTTGGCTAAGCTGCAGAAGTGCACGATGAATTTCAGTTGCAGAAAGTATTTGCACCAGGATTAAATATAAACCCTCAACAAGGGGTGTGGCTTTCTTCAAAACAGGCCTACAAAGATAGCAGAGGAACAATGACATGCCTTCCTACCATAAATTCTGCTGCACTGTAGTCAACTCAAAAGAGACACAGAAATTTCAATACACTTGGGCAACTCCTTAAGCCTCGTATTGATTTTTACACCCATCTATCATCAAATTTTATATCAATGAGAGCCCTCCCCATAGCTTTGAAGAAGCCTGTAGTTGTTGTGGCCAGGTTTGTAAAGGTAGTAACGTTTATTAGAGCAGGTAAGGCCAGATAAAAATGGACATGCCTTTTGGCAGGCAAACCCTCCTCAGGTCCGAATGCAGCATTTCCTTTGCGGACTTTCAGTGAGCGCTTTTCCCCCATAGCAACTAGAAGAGGAAGTGAAATCACACAAAGTCTAACTCACCTCTATTTTGTCTGAAGCAGGGTGCTGATTGAGCACGAGCTGGTCACTTTCTTGCTTTAGCTTGTTGAGTTCTTTTTCTTTAACCTCCAGTTCACTCATGCGTTTCTAAACAACCAAAACACAGCATTAAACAAGCCCCCAGATGTACAGTGCACAGGATGATGTACTTGAAAATTTTCCAGATAGCTGTGATAATGTAAATTTATCCCTGACGACACTACAGAGTAATTCTATTCAGCATACTGAAATTAATTGTGAAGATGACAGAATCAAAGAAGGCACAATCATCTCAGTTCTAGTCTCTAGACTTGCTGCTTCACAGAGCAAAGCACCCCAGCTTCTGCCTTGCCTAGGAAATGATGGAAGCAAAAATGACTGCATCTTGCAACATGCAGAACAACTTAACTAAAAAAAACCAAAACAAAAACAAAAGTACTTCCTTCATAGTGTGAATTTCCATTCCTTTTCCAATTTGTTGATCAGCACCAACACCGGTTAAAGAAACGCCCACGCTCCATTTCCCTACCTACCCGAAGAAGACAAGCAGCAGTGCAAACTACCTCTGACGGCGTGCTCAACATGCTGCTGGCAAAACCACCAGAGAGCGAGCAGTTCCTGCTGGTACAGCTCTACTTCCTGGTGACAAATGCCAGGGCCAAATACAGGGACCCCTAACCCCTACATAATCCTTACAGGGAGAATTAAACTGCTTGGTTCAAGTCCCTCAGGTTGGCATGCCAACATTAACAACCGTGTGCACAAGCTACGTGTGACTGCTAGTCCACAGCAGACTGCACTGGTAAGGCCAGCTTCCAAGGTCAAAAGAAACCATGACAACTGGTTGAACGGGAGCACAATCTTCCAAGAGATTTCCAATCTTGACTCAAAAGGCTGTCACATAATACTTATTCCAAAATTATTGATAAAAATCCCCAGGAACTTCAAAAGAGTAAAGAAATGCCCGTCTGTGATCAGCCCCCCTGAGTCTCACTATCCCAAGAGAGCCCACGGAAAGCATAGGGAGGTTGAACTGTTTTACAGAGAAGGCCTCCTGCTTCCTGGCGATGTCAGTGTTCCTGTCACTCCAGTCGTAGAGAAGCTCCTCTTCCTCACAATCATTGATCCACATGATCTCTCTGCTGGTGGCCTGGATGAGGTTCTGGAATTGACGGAGCTGATCCATTCTCTCGAAGGAGTATTTCTGCATGGAATTCCAGAAATGACAAGTCATAATCAGAGAACAGAAGCCATAATCATGGAAATGCCTGTGCTGGATGGAGAAGGGGAAGCCAAGAACACAGAATGTCCTTTTCTAAAACAACAGCAAAAACCACACATCTACAAAAGCTGTTGGCAACAGACAGCAGGTCATGGACCTGGGTTTATAGAGCTGTAAAACCTGCTGGCAGCGGACAACATGTCCAGATTTATAAAACAATGGAAACTTGAAACCAGCAGCTTCCGAAAGTCATTTCAAACACAAGTGTAGCAGACAGGTAGGCAGGGAAGCAAAAAGGCACGGGGGGAAATACAAGAAATGCCTGAACATTTAACATCACTTCTACTTGCATTTGCTGCTCACAGCATCACAGCCTTGACGTCGTACCAGCACCTTTTGCACAGGTGAGACCTCATGAAAAGATTCCTTCTCTGTCCTCACATCATAATACACATCCTGTTGCTTGAAATGTGTACAGGAATCAGCTTCCAATCCCAAGGGTTAAATCTACCATTTTTACAAGATTCTCACTGTATTTTACATGCAGATGCAAAGCAGAAAAGATGTACAGCCCTACACAGAATTTGGTTCTAATCCCACCTTGGAGTAACTTTTCAAGCTGCATATATAGACTAACTTCACCACTACATTTACTCCCATTAACGAGGCAGAGTTCTACTCTTCATCTGTTGTGGCCAACTCCCGTCACCAGCTGCAAACCAGAAACTTCCTTATGAGGGTAAGTGAATCATATACCAGGTACCGAATTAATCTCACGTTCATGACTCCAACTGAACCTTACAGAAACTACAAAGCGCTGTCAGTTTACTGCTAAATTTAATTATTTAAACATGTATCTGTCACACTGTTGAAAACTAAAGAGCCCCTTGACTGTCACACCAGTGTGAATAAAGCAAAAAGAGCATTCATCGTAGAGCTTATCAGACATGAACACATCTCGTGCTCACCAGCAGTCCTTCGTACTCTTCCTCCAACTGATGGACCGCAGCCTTCTCCCGCTGAAACAGAGACAGCAAAGATTTAATGAGCCTTTTACAACTTGCCTATTTGCTGATATTTCCCTTACAGCACCAGTATCCTCATGTTACAACTACAGGTGGTAACCTGCAAATGCTATAGGTGAGCAGCAGATCTGCACCACTGGAGGACAATGAGGAGTAGAAAACCAAGGCTTGGACAAACTTAGTTCCCTCAGGAGTGCTTAGTACGTAAGCAAGGCTGCATGTAACCCCTGTAATACCAAAACAGCTCCCGAAACTGCATCTCTTTCTGTACAAAACTTCTCGACAGCTGTGAGGAACCAGCTAGTCCTAGAGCTAGCTTTGGAGATTGTGAAGTAGTGTACACTACAATGTGAGCAGGAGGCTCCAAGTTTTATTCCCATGTCTATGATTGGGAACTTGCACAACTTTGGAAGTGGTGTTCCATAGATCCAGACCTTTCCTACTTGAAGCAGAAGCGGAAGGGGAGTAACACCCCTTCCATTCTTCCGCTTGGCTGAGAGATCAGAGCTCCAGAACGGAGCACTTTTTCTTTAGATCCAACTCTCTCTCCTCCAGTCCGTGTGAGCCATTAACAGAAAAGAAGAATGGGAATGAAGTAAACCTCCTCTCTCCTATACATAGCTGCTGGGCTGGGAGGAAAGGAAGTTAACCACTGTATTTTCAGTGTCTTCTTTATCCCAGTCACAAAATCCAGAGGGGAAGAGAAGTCTCAGAGGGGGGGAAAAAAAAAAAGGAAAATAAATCCACATAAAATCCCACACCAAAGAAAAGCTCTAAGATTAGCCCAGTATTTGGGCATTTTCACAGAAACTCCCTCATCACTCAAGACACTATCTAAGCACCCACCTTATCCTTTCACTTTCTTGTTTTAATGTAGCTGGTCAGAAAGTGAGAATAATCATTCTTAGCCATTATTCTCACAAAAAACATCGCCACATTTATTCGCCAGTCTTGGCACACAACAACAACAAAAAGCTACCAGTTTTTATTTTAAAACACTGAGGAAAGAAGTGGAACACAAAATAACCATGAAATAATAAGTATTAGGATTGAAAGTAGTTTCTGTCATGACACCAGCGCTATCTGAAGAGAAGCTGAGCTATTCAGCATTCCTTTTTGTAGCAGGACACCAGCAAGCCAATGACATATATCGAGACTGAGCAATGCGCAAGGGCAGACAGTAATTACCAGATCTGTTTTGACTTTGTCCAGGTGCCAGCGATAGTCTCCAATGGCATTGTGAGTCCTCCTATGCTCACCGATTTGTTGCTCAATGGATGCTGCATCAAATCCCCATTTCACAAGCTCCATTTCAGCCTAGGAGAAAAGAGACAGTATTTGTACTTTCATTTCCAACATTATTATCTAAATTGAAGCATGAAGGAATTGAGCTGAAGGAAACATGACTATGCAGTAAAGAGCAAAACTGAACAAAGGGAAGTTCAGAGGTACGAAGTGATTACGATTTCTTAAAATTGTCATCCCTTATCTGAGTGACAGGCTCCCAAAGCAGAAGAAACAAAGTATGGAAAATACTGAAGTTGCTTAAAATTAGACTGGATGAAGCACACTCGGTCGCATATTTTCATTTGTTTTCTTTGGACCAAACTGTTCTTTTACATTCTACAGTACAGTTACATTCTTATCACTCTGAAAACAAATTATGACTCAAACAATGCTATTTGCGCAGTTCATGTGAAAATACCCAGAGTCAAGTTCTGCAGCCCAGTACACTACATTTCCATTTTATTAATGTTCATGTAATCTCCAATAACTTCAGTAAAATGTAGTCAAAGTAAATGAAAAACCAGAAGATAGATGATTATAGAACGTGCTGTTTGTCTTGCATTTTGGAAGCATTTATGATAGGATGCAGAGTAAAACCTCTAGAAACAGCCTTTGAAAAAACAGTATGACATCAGGATAATTACTAACTTGAAAACTACCTGACTGCTGTTCTTTGTTTCATTATTTTCAAATAATAAAAGCCACTGAGTTCACAGTTAAGGCCCTCAAACTCCAAATCATCCTTTGTGCTGTAAAGACACACTCCGTCTCCGTCTGAATGCCTGTCTGCGCACGCGCACAGTGAAGAAATAGGTATCTTCATCTTGGGTTGGGGCCAAATTTGGTAATTACCAGCCTGGAGCCAAATCTCTATGAGTCAACAGACGACAATAAAGCCCAAACCATGCTCAAGCGTAGGGGTTCAAAGACAGTATTGAAAATGATCCAAGAAACAACCATTTTGCATTCAGCCATCGAAAAGTTACAGGACTTTGACCCTTCTCGTTACATTTAAACAGCCTAAAGAGGCCGCTGAAGTCCTGGGTGGCTGCCAGTGCTCAAACAAAGCCTGTCTGGATTTCACTGCACCTTCCCTAATTCTGCACTGGAAATGTGACCAACTCTCCTGCCACCTGATCCTCCTGTCAGCAAACCATCCAGACAGAAAACACAAAAACACCAGCAGAAAACGACAGCTTCTCAGGCCTTTTTCCCACATCTCACTGGATTACTAGGGGAAACACTAACCTGGTCCTAATGTGAGTAGGTAATGAGACACAGCGAGGCATGGTGGGAAGTTCAAAATAAGTTTTCCCTAAAATAACTCCAAACCTGAACAGGGAGCTAAGTGCTTAGCGGCCCCACCCCAGCTTTGGCTTAGGGATTGAAGAAGGGGGAGCGAGCAAGCCTTTCACTTTCACAGGAGCTTTTGTGTGGAAAGGTAGCTATAAAGCACTTGCTTATGCTCCCTGTGCTCAGTGAGGGGTGTCCGAGCAGGGTGTCACATGGCGTCTGCGGGAGGTGCAGCATGTCCATGGCCTTTCATCACTGGAAGCATGCCCAGTGTCTGTCCAACATCACTCCTCAAACCATGGCAGGTCTGACAATGGGCCTACTCTTCCACAGCGTGTGTAGAGCAGTCGTATCTGCTTTTGCTCTCCTGGCACGATGCTTGTACACATTATCGCTCAAGGAGTGCATCTCCACTTCCCCTTCTTCCCCTGAAACATGCCACGCTATGGGAGGGCACCGACAGACCAGACTGTGACTAGCACTCACATAAAGTATGGGAACTGTACAGAGCTCTCCCCTCCTCATCTGGTTTGCATAGCAGCCACCTGGCAAACACCATATGCAGATAACAATGACGGGATCACTAAGCAACAGCCTAATAGAGAGAGGTAAAAATAGCTCTATTTCAATTTACAAGGAATCTGCAAAGTAGAACTTCAGGCAACTTGTTTCATCCTCCCTACTCATCTCTCCAAAAAGGGCTGTCCAACCACAAACACACAACTTTCACTTCAGCAGCACAAAACCAGGCTACAGGATCTCAACGTGTGGTTTTTACTCCAGGTTTCATCACCAACAGCTGTGCACAGGCAAATATATTCTGCACGTGCAACAGATACACACGAAAATGACGAAGCTGCTGTTTCAGCAGTGACATCTGAAAGGCAAGACCCATGGCAATCAGCTCTACCTTCTGGCTCCCACTGTGCTGAGGACAGATTACAGGGGGAGAACAACTGCAAAATTCTGGACAATGGTTAAATCTGTGAAGCTGGTCCCAGCCGTATAAAGGTTTAAGATAAATATGAATGATAAAGGAAATCTGTGGAAGTAAGGAAGTATCAACCATCACAATCCCTGATGCAAACATGCCAATGCCTTTTGTCATGTTAACAGCTGTGCCTCATTTAGCTTTCAAATCTAACTTCCACACTTTGTCCTCTGCAAAAGAAAACCCTAAATTCATGTACATATTTCAGCAGAAACTCACTACATGTATAATTCTGCAATTAAGAAAATAAAACCAGGATCTTGAAATAATACATGAGCATTCACGTGTGCTTTTACTCTTCTGCTGGTACCCACAACATTGGTGTGTGCGAGGTGACATTCATAAACACCACCAGGTCATAGCATCATCGCCGGGTTTTGCACAGATTTACCTTCTGCTGCCTCATCCAGTTTAAGCATTCACTCGTGACACGTTTGGTGTATTCATCCCAGCCCGAGCCACTCTGTGAGGAGTAGCAACCACCGCCTTTGGAGCTGGCCCTCCTGGCGCGGGGAACACTGATGGCTTTGTACAGGGCACGCATTTGCTCTTGAAGCTGAAGCAGCCTGAAAGGAAAGGAACCAGTTAGCATCTATAAGGAAAACAACTAGAAAACAAGGAAACAATGCAATTCATGTCTCCCACTGGACCACCAAGACCTCAAAACGAAGTGCTGAAAGCACAGGCTGTGGAAAAAATACATTGACTAAAGTTTCACGGCAACAACCAAGGCGTGAAATTCTGTTAAGAAATATATTACTGCAAGGCCCTTCTCCCTGTTAGCATGCCTCAAACAAACCTGATTGATTTGTCACATCCTGCAACACCAGGGAAGGGGAGCACTTGAGACACCACAAACTTCTATCAGCCACATTCCCTCCCCCAGCCTTTCCCTGGCAATACCTTTTCTGATAGATTTCACAGGGTTGGCCCATCTGCCTCATCTCTCTGATGAGCCCATCCAGGATGTCCATTTGGTCATTTGCTTGCGCAAAACACTCTTCCAGATCTCTGTTCCCTCTAATCTGGACACCATCTCCATACTTCAATTCCTGAAAAAAAAATATTAAAAAAAGAGACACACACACACAGAGATGGGAAATTAAATTAAATATTCATGACCTAAGCCTCAGCTTGGTTGTTTAAAAGAGATGTTATTGGGACCAATAATTTTTAAAAAGCATGGTAGATTTCAACTGCTGGGTCTCTGCCAGTTTTGACTGGCCAATCAACACAGGATACAGAGTCATTGCAAAGTCCTTATTACAAATAAAATATAAAAGATAACTATTAAAACACAATACCAACCAAACCATTTCATAAAGTACAGGACATCCTGACTGATGTTTATTCCAGCAGAGCCAAGGTCTCACACAGTGTGCTAGGTTTTTAAGACCTTACGCATTGGTGTTTAGAGGGTGAGAAGCAAACACTCTGTCCTAGTGGGACTTGGTGGATAATGCTCTTGATTTTTCAGAAGTTTCCCTGAGGTTCTAAGACTTACAGACTTTGCTCCTCCCCTGCAAAAACGCAGATGGCACCCTGTCTGCCTGGGACCAGCTCTGTGCCCAGTCACATTTGCATCCCACCTTATCACCCAAAGCCTAAGCAAATTCTTCTTCATGTGCCCTCTCAGTGCAGCAGACTACAGTACGGTCGTGGTGCTTCCAGCAGGAAGACACGACTTTTTGATCTCATCCCACACCCCACACTGACACCACTGTGCTGAACAAAACATAATCCAGCTGTGATTTGATTTTGAAATAAAATGTTGAGGGACCTCATTACTTTGTCCCGCAGAAAGAAAAGAAAATAAAAAAGTAAACAATTAATGTTGGGGCACCAAGCTGGAAGTAAATATCACTTTCTTTTAACTTCACTGGAATAATATTAATCCTTAACAAGAGGCAGCATTTACTCTGGCACTGATTTTTATACAAGCATGCTCACACGTGCTATATCTCTGAAGAGGAAATGAACTGCTAACCACAGAGTTCATTCCTGAAAGAATTCTCTGTCCATAGAGGATCCAAAAGTGTGCATTAAATCACATCTACTGCCAGAAGTGCAAATGCTTTTCGGACTTCAGTGGCCTCAACAGCGGGATGCACTCACCACCCCGCACCTCCCTGAATTCAGCAGGAACAGAGTCCACCCCCTGTTCACCAGGACTGAATCTAGCGTCAGTGAGTAACCCACCCCCAGGCAACCAGGGGGTTCTATCAGCGTACAGCAAAGATCATCTCTCTGCTTTTGGGATGAAACAGTCAAGAAGTTTTTAATCTAGTTTCATACACGTCTTCAGGAATCATCTGGAAGAACAGAATGAAGGTAATGGAGGTTTTTCCTATGGTGGTTCAGGTTCACTGTGGCCCAGACGATGATATTCTACAGGACACACTAAGAGTCTGTAAGTGGTCACAACATTATTAACAGCCGTTTATGCTGACAGCGGCCTCGATCTAAAACTGAAAAATCAGATGTAGTAGAGTGTGTTTGAAGGGTTTTGTTGTTTTGTTGGGGGAGGGCTTTTTTTGTGTGTCTGTTTGTTGGTTTGGTTTTTTTTTTTTTTTAATCCAGAAGCCCCCCTTTCCTTAATCGGATGCATTTCAATCAGTTTTACTGAACACTGAGTGCAGATGGAGGAGGGAGACCTAGGAAAGCGATGCGCTATACCGCTCCCGGTTGCCTCACGCAACAGCTGGAAGGGGAGACAGGAGATGAAGAAGCAGAGCCTGTGAGTCCAGATAACAACACAGCATTCATGCCCTGCAATATTCACCACCACTTTTGATAAGAAGAACAAGAAGCACTCACGGGTTGCACAATGAGCTCAGCTCGCATCAGGCAATCTGAACAGTTTTGCAAAAGCTCCTGGATGGTGTTCTGCCGTCTGGACACTGTGCAGGTCCCATTCTGACTGTTGCAGGGGGAGAAGAAGAAATAAGTACAGAGTAATCACGCATTTTGAAGAGATAAGAGAAGCACAAATTCCCAACAGCTATGGGAATATTATATGGAATAATCAATCTCATGAAGCTTCCCAGAGACGTATGCTTTATCTGGCCCTCCTGCATAACTGCACTGTGAGATTTTAATGTCGATTCCACAACAACAGAGCCACTTTATAATTTTGGTGATGTCAGTCCATGCCTGCCGTTACACAGGATCGGGCAGAAGATGGAAACTGGTATGCCATAAAGGAGAAATGTTTTCTTCCAGTACAGGTATTTGTAGCTTTGACAGGCAAAATTTCGGCGGTATTAAAGTGAGAATTAAATTACTGACAATCTTTGTTAAAGTCAATACATTACAATGTAGCCTTTGTGTGATGCTATCATACAGGTTATCACAGCAGCCACTCAATGTCACAGCATAAAAGGAAAGCAGGGTCCTCTGCTACACAAGCACGTGAGCACACAAGTCCATACAAGCATATGAAGGGCCCTTTGATCAGTGGAAATGGATGACGCTTGTGTGGTGTCTTAGAAAGGCACTGGAAGTTGCACACACTCCCACAAAAACAGAAGTAGGGGCTGGCCTTGGAGGACTTGCTTTCTTACTAATAAATAAAGTGGGAGTTTAGGGGTTCCAAGTAAAATTCCAGAACTGAAAACCTTAGTGGGGGAAAAAGCCACGATAAATAATAGGGTCGTTACTCTTACACACAACCTACTGCATCCCTACCGCCAGAGGGTTGCACTTCCAGCACTTGGGATTCAGCCATCGAAGCGAGCCGCTGCTAGTTCACTGTGGGTGAGGTGCTTCAAGCAAGGAACCATTCCTTGCTGATGGCATCAGAGCTCCCAAGCAAGCCCAGGCAGCTCCCAAACTGAAGCACTTGCCAGCAAAACTGAAACAAACCACTACTAAGAGACAGTAAGAAAGTAAGACGCTTGCAAGCCTTGCCTAACTTTCTAACTCCTGTGCTCCCAGTAGGTAACCTTTTCCCTTACAAATCACTGAAGGCCCAAATCTTCCAGCCAGCACTAACATCAAAAAGACTATCAGTGTGAACCTGTCCAGAGCCAGCAAGTCATCTGGATTCAACGCAATTGTTTCCACTGATTTCCACTCAACAGACTCTGACCATCCTTCACAAAAGGAACTGTGACAATGTGAAAAACTTGGCAGAGCTTTCCTTGGGAAAACCACTGCAGTGGCAAGAAATGTGCAACAGTGTAATTTTAAGAGCTCTTCTGCAGCACATGCAGTCGGTGCTTCAGCTGCCTGCCATTCTCCTGTCAGCTCTTCCAAACAAGCCGGAAAAGCCTGAACAACTTTTCACCGGCTTCCCTCGATACCAGGGAGCAGCCCCTTGAAGACGGAGAGACGGGGCTGGAGAATCACGGGGTGAATTAGAACAAGCTGTACACGCGCAACTCCTGGCTTGCACTGCGACCCTCGGGCGGTCCAAACGCTGGGGCCTACCATGCTATGCGTCCCTGTATGTCTTGGAAACAGCTTAAAGAAAACAACTGTGAAAAACAACATATGGGTCTGATTTTGTGCCAGGCTTCCTATCAGCTTCCTTTTCTAAATCACTCCTTCTCCTTAGGCACCGCTGTTGTGTTTGGACCTAGAAGTATCTGACTGCATCTCAAATTTACATTTAATTACACCCACAATTATTCTCATGAATGAAACATAATGAACAAGAGAGACCGACCTTCCAAACCATTTTCTCTTTTTAGAACATCAGAGGAGTAATTTTTTCTTCAATCATCTCCTGAGAGCTATACATGCCAGATATCCATTAATGCCAAAAGAACTATAGATGGGGACCAGACTTCTACTGTAATAAATGAGCTTATCTCCACTGGCTTCAGTGTATCTTCACTCAGAGGCACTGCTTCAATTCACACTAAGAGGTCTAAACAACGGCTGTCACAGTTAACATGCTAAGAAATTGTGTAGAAAAGCTACAAATACTTATTTTCAAATAAGTCAAACTACTAAAACAATTTAAAAGATAGAAAAAGTAGAATGACAAGTATTTTGTGTTCATCCCAATTACGTTGGAATACCACATCCAGAATTACTGTCCAAATAGTTAAGAAGTTGGAAAACTGAAGATCGCTTCATAAAGGTGCACAAAACTCTTTCAAAGGCAGAAGCAGATGCCTTGAAGCGAGAGGCTTAAGGGCACCCTGTGTAGATCTTTATTTGGAGATCTCCAAGTTACTTGTTTACAGCTCATGAGGACCTTCACAAGAAGAAAGCAGCAAGCGTTTAAGGCTCTCCAATCTAGTAGATAAAGACATAACCAAAATAATAGCAGAAGCAATACAAACTGAAACCAGAAAAGAGCACAATACTTCATCAATGCGGCTGTTAACACCTTGGATGTCAGTTTTGCTGTTAAACAACCAACTGTTATGCTAGTCAAAATACTGAGATCGATACTAGGATAAACGGGTGAACCGTCAGGTAGTCAGACGGAACCTACACCGGATTACGGGGCATACCCAGAGACAGCAGATCCAGTACAGGAGCTGATGTTTGATGGCATAGCTCCCCACCAAGTCAACAGGATGCAGAGACTTCAAATCTGAGGAGGGTTTAGCTGTACAAATACACTTAAGAAGGGCAAAAATCAATCTCTGAACGTAAAAAATAAAAATACTTAACAAGACAATGCCTCAACATATACTGGTTGATACATCAGGTGGCACTAGCACAATCTCACATGGACACACCTCCAATACTTTTCACCCATGTGCCAGGAGAGTATTTCATAAGCAGTGTCAAAGGCCTTCAGTGCAACATTCCTCTTATTGAAGCCAACAGGCCTTTAATGAGAATGAGTAGATCAAAGCAGAAACCCCAATGCAGAGTAAGCAGACATCCAACCTTGAGGCAGAAGGAAACAGCCAGCCAAAGGAAAACCATACCCAACATAATGGCACAAGGAAAAAAAATTAAAAATACTGGACTAAGGAAACTGAGGCAAACCCTAGCCTCTGAACAAGCTACGAGGCATCATAATGTGGAGGCAAGAACTAAGACAGATTTTAAAGTACAACCGTGTAACCTAGATCCTATATAAACACACAAAGAAAGATGCAGGACCCCAACAATTCCCAATGGACACAGATTAAGCAGGTTACTACAGATGGTGTTTTCTCAATGTCTCTCTTGCTTCACCTGATTTTGTTTACATGAAACTGTATGAGTTTAAAGTAATGTTTGGCCATTGTACCAACTGCTGCTGCTATGATGACAATTTGATTTAACTCTTTAGGCAGCACCTGAAGTTCGAACCTATGCATGAGGTCCTGCTGCACCAAACACTGTAGGCACACCCCACAGTGAAAATATGGACACGTTTTCCGCTTGTTTCGCTGCACCCCTGTAAACACGGTGTACGTTTTCAACCATTCCAGCAGAAAGGAAAAGAACTGGAGCTTGGTCTTTTAGTAGGACTTGCAACACAGGAGCGCAAGGTCTCCTACTAACAAATACGTGCATTTGCAAGAATATGACTGTCAGCTGTACTGCCTTGGTTTTTGTAAACCCTGCAGAACAGTGCTGAGTGGAAGAGCCTGGACTGCTTCAGAACTTAACTACCTGTTTGTCCCTACAACTCAAAACTTTAGACCATGACACATATTTTGAAGGCAACTCATGAATTTCAAAAACATACTACTAAACTGAGTTCTTTATTAAAATGACTTAGGTTTAATAGTCATTAACTATCAAAGGAACAAAGGAAAACAAAGGTGGGTAGAGTCTTTGCTTTAAAATTATGAGAATACTTCCAAACACAGAAGAATCACTTCTATTTGGGAGCTCAAAACGTATTCCTGTATCTCTCTACTGCCAGAAGAACTCGAGGAAAGGCACAGGACCTTCACGTTGTCACCATTCTGCAGAGGAGCCACCCCGCTTGCTGCATGTCAAAGTAGCATGCCTTGCTCCCTCGTCACACTGCTCTCCCAGAGAAATGAGAGTACAGCCCAACCCTTGCTGCCACCAGGCTCTGGGCAGGATGGTAGCTCAGACAACACCCTCCTGCTGCAATATACCCCGCCTGAGCAAAACTTGGTCGTTTCCTTACCCATGAATCCTCCAATCCTGAACTAGGATTGCACTTAACTGTTAAGCGGTACCAGTGGTCCTCAACAAGACCCCCAGCTCTACAGAAACAACTATTCCTGCTTTACGTCAACGGGACCAAGAAACGCTCTTGAGGCCTTGCGATGAGTTATGAGTGCTGGGACAGACACGTCAACCCCAGCTATGCCCACATCCCTGGAACAAAGCAGGGCTGTCTACTGCTGCCACCAACTTCCTCACACAGTCACAAGATTTCCTAAGCCATACGCTTCGAACAAACGATACATCCTCCGTGAACACCTGCCTTGCACCCTTACAGACCCAACCGAGTCATCATTACTGCAGAACCCAAGGAGCAAGGAAGAAAGCCAGCTCCCTTCTGCTTTCTCATCTGGCTCCTGCTGCTGATGACCTGCACATCCCCAGCAGAAATGCCTGGGACGTGGAGCCTGCTCTGGTTTCTGCCTGTGTCAGTACACACCTGGAGGGTGCTGTCTTATCCAGGGGGCAATTAGCAGCTAGAGCAGCAGGGCAAAGGAGACATGCAGAAGCATATCTAGCAGCTCTGCACGGAGCCTTCCAGCAGCTTCACAGCTCCTTAAAGCTTTGGAAGCACAAAAGGGACACTCTTGACCAAAGATCCGACTTAAACCAAATCAGAATAAACCTTGTTAAATTTTCTGATTCTGTCACAAAACATCTAGCCTGTTAAAAATTCAAAGCATATTTTTTTCGTTTAAAAAGTAAAGGAAGCTTTAAAATAAGGTATTTTTGCAGATACAAAGTATTCTGCGACTCCCATAACTCAACAGTGAGAGAAACAATAGCACTTCTTCTTCTTCCCCCCTCTCAAACTTGTTTGAACAAGCAATAGATTCATCAAGGGATTACCTGGTATGCCCAGGGAAGGCAGGTTAGAAGAAAAACCTGACCTGGAATCTCCATTCCCAGCACCCAGCCTGCTCACACCACAGGACTAAACCACCACCCATCCGCCACCGCCTGCCAGCTGGGTGTGTGCACCGCCGACAACGCACAGGCCTACGCTGGCAAAAGGCAGCACATCACAGTATCCGCAAGAATACGACCAGAAACTGAAATACTATAGCACAGGTTTCATAACTGGGCTCTCCCCATACACCTCTGCTCTTACTAGGATCAGTTTTGGCACACCACGGCCTTGAGACACCAGTCCCGTCTGCCGAGTACGCACACAGACTAAGGCACAATGGCAGGAAATCTCAAAAGACGCCTGCATCTCGCACAGTCGGGCTCTAAACACCATTAGAAATGTGCCAAAATGTAAGAGTCGCTGGTGAAGTCTTAAGACCCGGAGAGGCCAAGGGCCTTTAGTGCAAGCAGGGTTTCACAAGGGATCCTACCACGCCTACTGGCAGAACACCCTTGCACTTTCTCCCACAGCTGTTAATCACCAGGAGCGATGGCAGCGTTTCTAATGGCTGTCCCTGCCCGGTGCAGATATGCTGCCTCTCCCACCTCCAGCTCTGGGAGGGGGAGGTGCCACATGCAGGTTCCAGCCTGGACCATGGAAATACACCAGTGCCGGAGATCGGCTGCTTGGGACACCAGCAAACCCTCACCTGACGGAGGCTTTCACACCTGCAAAGGTATCTAGCTTGCCATCCCACACACGTACCTCCCAAAAGGTGAGTCGGGGTGGGTGCAACTTGCTTTTTTGTCTCATGGCGTGGCTGCGTCGCCTGCTGTCACTGAAACCCGTTTCTTGGCCAGCGCGAGCACAGCCCAGGCTCTGCCGGCGTGGCAGGTATCCGGCAGCAATCCATACGCATTCCTCCTCTCCGCCTGCCCGGACGGTTTGTCACCATGGCAGTTTTTCACTTCGGCAGAGGAGCTGGGAGGGGAAGCTGTCACGCCAGCCCAACCACCCCTCAGCTTAGCCTGGACCCTGCCGATCCCTACAAAACTGATGGGAAGGGCAAAAATGCAGCTTGGAATCTGTTTTCCCCGAGTTTATTTTGTCTGTCAGCCCCTGAAAGTGTAATGTCAGGGCATGGGATGTGAATTCTAACTCCTTTTCTAACTTAAAGCACAGAAGTTATATTAACTCTTAGGCAGAATTGTGTAAATTATTTTTTTTTTCATATCACACAGTGGGCATGAACCCTAAGGTGTTTTTTTTCCCTAATCTCAGCAATGATAAATAAAACTGCACAACTTGCCACATTTTTTTCCTTCTCTCACAGCACATCAGATTTTATCTCTCCATAGCAAAGACATTGATAAATATTTGACTGATGAATTGGCATTTTAGGAGCGGTGACTCACCATCAAGCTGAGTATCTGTACTCCGGGCCAAGCTCATCCTGAGTTCCCAAGCCAGAAACAAACCAGGAATGTTGTAAAAGCACCCTGCTGAGCCCTAAGGGTAGGGAGCATCTTATATTGCTCTGTGAGTAATGTAATACTCAGCACGGACTTGTTTGGCAGAATACGCCCCAAAACTTACAAGACTAGACCCTAAGTTGAATCCTACTGCATTTAAGATTAAGGTGCAGTAATCTTCTACGCTGGAAAAAGCAGCCTCAGTTTTCTAAGTTTGGTAACTGCCACTCGGAAGATACCAGGCTGAACTCAGCTGTTAAAACCAATTCCATAGGTGGTGGCCCTGATCCTGCAAGCACAACATGCACAGGATTTAGTGGATATTCTGCACCCACTGCATGTGCAAAATCAGGCACGATTGCTTTTTTTTTCCCATTAATTGACAACAAAACCCTCATTTTGCACCATGGAGGATATTTGAATTCAAATCAGCACTAATTAAAAATAAACCTATGCAACTCAGTAAGGTACAAACACAGACACTATTTTGCAAATAGTTACTTAAAATGTTTTGTATGGTCAGATGTTTTCATATACAAAAACTAAATGCAAAATAGATATAGGTGTATATATTTTTAACTCCTTAACAGGGGTCTTGAGTTCGATGCTGAAGTGAGTGAACAGGAAGGTTCATTACAACTGCCTTGCCAGATACGCCTTCTGAAACAGGAGACACAAATACGATGTTATAGGGAGTGAATGAAAGGATGCTGATAGAAGGTTGTTAACCTCTTGATCAGGTCTGTCCTTTCCATTCTCACTATACCATCACTGATTAACAGAGAAAGAGCCTAATAAACTATGGACCAGTTTCAAATATGTAACAAAACCCAAAGAATGCTAAATTAAAGGAAGGTGTTTCTCCTCCCGTGAAAAGCCAGAAATAATAGGAAAATCACTGTAGTGAATCCAATAGAGTTGCACCAGAGTAAGCCAGGAAAAAAGATAATAGCCTGGAAGTAGCATGTTCTGCCATTAATTTTTCATACCTGACTTTTGTAAACAGTACAGGTATTCTCAGCAGAGCACCACTAGCAAAACAGATCCTCACAAATGCAATACAACAACGGCATTTTGGAGTCCTAGTGCATACATTCTCCCATGGTAAAGTATTGAACTGTTCTAATTATATAGCAACAAAAAGGTATTCTCGTACTACTGTAAATAGACAGGTTATAGCTGCAATTCATCACTAACTTACCTGTGCACACACCAAACGGAAAGTCAAATGAAGAACTAAAACTAACAACCAGGCAAAGTAATAAAAAATTGGTACGAGGCAAGTTTTGTCTTTCATTCTGTGGTCCTCTAGCAACAGGTCTGATGTACCTAACCACGGCTCTCTAGGGTAATCTCAATTGTCTACAGCCATTTTATAGGTCTTCTTGATTTAATAAAGCCTGCCTGTTCTCACCTACTGTGTACTATGTATGTTTCTCATCCTCCCGCAATCTTATAATGATGTATTATCCATAAAAACATATCACACGAGAGCACTTCTGAATCAATTTCTAAGTCGGTAGCATCAATAATTAGACCAACAGGTTTAATGGAGCCATTCCACATGTAAAAAAGCATAATAATCGCCAGCGGTGTTCTGTACATGTGCCTTATCATGCACCAGTGCCATTTCCTTCAGTGACTGTTAACTACTGCCTGCTTTTCAGTCCCAGGAAGTCCCAGCCGGGGGGATTAATGGAGAAGTTTTCACTTATTTTGACAGAATCAATCTGTGCAGACTGCTGGTGCATCCATGAAAGCAGGCGTTCTCCAACCAGGATCCAAGCCAGTAACCTGCCCACAAGACCTTCACCGTGCTCACAGCAACACGGCAAGCAGAAAGTTAGGAAAGCAGCCTGTGGCGGGGTGGGGGGGAAGCGGACTGTTTCTTTGCTCCCCAGCCACCAAATCTCAGGGATGGCTGTGCAAAAGATCACAGCCTTGAACTCCCGGGCCCCTGCACAAGCTAGAAACAAACTAAAACCAAAAAATGAGTATGAGTAAGGGAAGGATTGCCACTAGTTAAAATGGTTTTATAGCCCTAATTATGCAACCGCTAGTGAGGACAGCAAGGGCTGAGCCCGGGTGTATGAGCCCAGAGAAGCTGTGGATGCCCCATTCCTGAAAGTGTTCAAGGCCAGGCTGGATGTGGCTTTGAGCAACCTGGTCTAGTGGAAGGTGTCCCTGCCCATGGCAGGGGGGTTGGAACTAGATGGCCTTTAAGGTCCCTTCCAACTCAAACCATCCTGTGATTCTATGACAGCAAGGGCTGAGCCCGGGTGTCGGAGGCATACGGCAATGTACCTCGGCACCGCTTGTTCTGCACCACCGAGCAAAGCGGGGGCTTATCAGCAGAGAACTGGTGGGTCGGGGCAGGAGGCACAGAGGCACTTACTCCCCCAGAGCGCCAAGGGGGGACGCCGAGGTCACCAGTCTGAACTTCCATCCCGTTACACCCTTCACAGACAGTCCCCACCATAAGTCTGGGGTTTCTTCTTTTTAATTAAAAGTTCTCTGCTTGCGTTTAAGACCCTTTTAGAAGTCAG
>NW_010271383.1:0-5260 GCF_000690775.1 Eurypyga helias
TCTATGATTCTATGATTCTTAGCATGCATACCTGTATAGGTAACGCTCTATTTTCTGAACTTCTGCTACAGGTTCCTCTTCATCAAAAATCTCTCGTGCTTGAAACTTTCTGTCTTGTAGGTCATAAAGCATCACAACAAGCAAGCTGGTTAATTCATCTGGCTGCAACAGAAAAGCAGCCGGATAGAGAAAGTGACACAGAGCATGCCTTACTTCTGCAAAAAGATCCATATCAAACAGCAGTCTCCCACCTAAGAGGCATTAAAAACTCCAATGAAGCCCTTTTTTGTAAGAATATGAAAGTAATCCCTCATGGAGAGTTACTAAAACACTGAAGAATTATTTAATAGCTCAAAATACACAACTTAAAAGTCATTCAACTTATCAAAATTAAAAACATTCTCCATACACACAGATAATATATCTTGGCAACTATTAATGTTATCAGAATTTAAACTCTGAAATTATTTTCTCCTCATAATGCAGTACCTTGAATAGCTAAGCTAAGAAAAACTCCTTGCCTGTCAATTTGTCTTTTGTGGAATTGTTTGGTCTGTTAACAACCCATAAGCGTGGTTATAACCACCCTTCTGCAGTTGGAACAGATGTAAAATCTCCTTCCCATGTCCAAATGTTTAAAACACAGAGCATCTCCTTAGGGACAGTAATTAACAGCCCTTCAGTTACTCTTGTCTACCTCTTTTCATGAGACTCCTACAGTTCTTATGCTTCTGAAAATTCTTACCTTCTCACAAATATGACTGAAATTAGCTAAAATCAGCTAAAATACTTAAGTTACTAGGGAAATACCACCAAACACAAAATGTTACCACCTAAGCCTTACTTCCTTATAAAAACAAGCCAAAACCCAAATGTGTTGGATCATTTGCCTGCTCACATCAATCTCCACAAATAACATCATATTCATCTTGTAATTTTCAAAGGCATCAAAGGCTAAACCAGAAGGAACAGCAGATTATTCTGCCACCTCTACATTTTTGTTTCACATCAAAACAGGAAAGCATGTTGGGAGAGTAAACTGGACCAATTTGTGCCAGTACATTTGTATACAACACAGTTTGCCCAGAAAATGAAACGTGGATTCAGTGCATTCTCTGACGGGATTCACTTCATGCTTTCCAGCTCCCAGGGACAGGAAGGGAACGTGGCGTCTTTCCCTGGCACAGCAAGGAAGGAAATCACAGACACATGGAGTGGCTCGTGGACATCACTGAGCAAGTACTACACTGCAGTAAGCATTATGGTTCACTCTCCTACCTTCTTTCTCTGAAGGTTTTGATTCCCAGCAGTAAGAGGCAACACGAATCTCACAAACATCATATCTAGCACCTTGAGGATTGAGGCTTTAAACAACTAACCACAAAGGACAGCAAGATGTCAGTCTCAGGCTACCATATAGTTCAAAACAAGTGTTGTTTTGAAGAATGTTGCAGAATCTTCAGAAGAGGTTCTAATTACATCAACTGAGAAAACAAAAATGTATTTCCTCTCAAAAATGTTCACTTACTATTGACTGGCATGGGTAAACACAACTATCTAACAGTATTTCTTCAAGAAGATCTTGATCTGCAAAAAAAGAAAATAACGACAAGTTAAAGAATCACGGAATGGTTTGGGTTGGAAGGGACCTTAAAGACCATCTAGTCCCACCCCCCCTGCCATGGGCAGGGACCCCTTCCACTAGACCAGGTTGCTCAAAGCCTCATCCAGCCTGGCCTTGAACACTTCCAGGGATGAGGCATCCACAGCTTCTCTGGGCAATCTGTTCCAGTGCCTCACCACCCTCTCCGGGAAGAACTTCTTCCTGATACCCAATCTAAACCTCCCCACTTTCAGTTTAAACCCATTACCCCTTGTCCTGTCACTACAGGCCCTTGTAAAAAGTCCCCCCCAGCTTCCTTGTAGCCCCTTCAGGTACTGGAAGGCTGCAATAAGGTCTCCCCGGAGCCTTCTCTTCTCCAGGCTGAACAAGCCCAACTCTCTCAGCCTTATGCCACAGAATCCACAATATTCTATGGAAGAAAAACTTAGAAATCACTAAAGAAAAAGCTGAAAGCTTAAACACCATGAAAATTAAGGGCAAATTCAATCACAAACAATAGCAACCCTAAATAAGTGTAATTCCTTTACATGAACAGGCACAGAGTATAAATTATTTCAGAAAATGCTGATATTTCTTAGATATATTTAAGTATGTGAAGGATACGAGTGGTCTAGTAGTAACCTGTAGTTTAAGAAAAAAAATCCACATATCTCTGCTGTCAGAACTAAACTCTTTGGTTTTCCGTATTTTCTCTGCTGCATCGTTTCTGTTGGCAATTCTTGGAAAAGTTTTGTACTTACATTTTAGAGCGTTGAAAGCCAGTTCGTAAGATGCACGCTGGGAATACTCGTCTTTAAAAGCCAGCGTGGGAGGTACCGAGTCATCGCCATAGCGCATCAACGTTCTATCCTTACGCTTTTCGGTGCGAATGCCTTGAAAAATCTTAGCTGCGTTTATGTAGACCGAGTCGTGACAGCCAGGCTTCTCAATCACAGTCATTGTTCTTTTCTCAATGGACCCTTTTTCATCTGAAATTTTCATTTCACTCAAGTCTGAAGCATCATTTGTAACATCCTCATGTAACAACACCGAGTCACTTTTAGAACCTGGCATCTTTCCAGCTGCTGACTGTCTAAGTGCAAGTCACAATCCTGCTGCCTCTGCAAAAAACAAAGTTTGTATTGAATTAGGATTTTTTTTTTTTCACTAGAATACACTTTTCCCTTAATTTTCAGGTTTTCAATAGGATTTATTTTCTTTTTTAGGCTCTAATTCTGCAAATATATATATATACACACACACACATCATCTATACATCTATCATCTTACATATAGTAGAGAAGTATTTATAACAGTTTTCTTACCTTATTTTCACTGAAAGACTAGTTACTTGTTTCAAAGAGGCCAGTACTTCACAATAAATGATCCTGAACAGCCTATATGCAGAGATTTGATTCCCTGTCTAATAAGCAGCATTACTATTGCAGACAGCATAGTCTCTCTTACTAGGAATTCTCCTTCAATAAAGACACTACAGAAATTTCAAAGCAGCCATCATCTCTTCCAAAGAAGAACCATCTTGAAAAGAGTTGTAGTAAATTCCACGTGCTTGTCCACTAAAATGCGTATCTGTGCCTAAACATGGATAATAGAGATCACCTCAGTGTTCAAGTATTTCACACATTACCTAAACAGCACAGTTTTAAATGCAGGAAATCCATTCTGACAGTCTCTGAAGGTATTATCCAACTCTCCATAAGCCCATGTGTGTTTCTTGAATTATCTATACATCTCACATAAAGAATAAAATTACAATTACCTTCCCCAGAGGTGGAATAGGGCTTCAAGAAAAATTAAAAGCCCCAGTGTTAGTTGAATCTGAAAATATGCTTAAGTTCCACATAAAACCTACTTGAAGTAAACCCATCACAGTGCTTGGGCTCACCCTACTTGCTCTGATTGCTATAATGACAATGCATTTATGACAATGCCTGGAGGCTCAGAAGTCAGTGTATAGGTTCAGGAGAGGGCTAAGACAAGCCAAATTTAGTCACAGAGGGAAGACTTGGGGGGGAAAAAAAACCCCACACCAAACAACTAGTCTTCCTGTCTGGGGAAGACTAGTACAAGAGAACTGCGAGGAATTTAGCAGCTTTAGCACAGAAAGCTAGGCACATAGCCGGTGCTGACAAACAGTTCTGGATATTTTAGGATTAACAGCAGAGAATAGCAGAATTTGTTCTTTTTGTCAGTCCAAAAATCTGAAAAAGGTGGTGATACTCTGACCATTACCCCTTGTCCTGTCACTACAGGCCCTTGTAAAAAGCCCCCCCCAGCTTCCTTGTAGCCCCTTCAGGTACTGGAAGGGGCAATAAGGTCTCCTCAGAGCCTTCTCTTCTCCAGGCTGACCAAGCCCAACTCTCTCAGCCTGTCCCCATAGCAGAGGCGCTCCAGCCCTCTGAGCATCTTCGTGGCCTCCTCTGGACTCGCTCCAAGTGGTCAATATCCTTCTGATGTTGAGGGCTCCACAGCTGGACGCGGCACTCCAGGTGGGGTCTCACCAGAGCAGAGTACAGAGACAGAATCACCTCCCTCGACCGTAATAGTGAATTACATTATTTATTATATTCTGCCCCACCAGAAGCAGCTGTTTGAGGCCCAGGACCTTTTCAGAGAGACAGTAAGAGTTGTGTCTGCAGGGTTAGCAGCTAAACCAATCTGATCTGAACCCCAATCCAGCATCCTTAGCACACTGATTCAGTGTTAACACCACATACATAGTGTCAGTAATCTGACTAATCAGAGGTACAGCCGCCTCACCTAGGAAGCGGAAACTTGCCATTGCAATACAGTTTCCATGTTCTTGCCAATACACTTCTACACTGTTTCCTGGATCAGATTTGCAGGTTAGAGAAACAACAGGGTATGCAGAAGAAGGGAACTTAAAGACATCCGTGACTAAAATTTAACGGACAGTTACTGGACAGTTCTCCACGACACCTGGAGTTTGTGTTGTACACAGCAAATACCATCTCAGGACAGTACTGGTTGTAAAAGCACAGAAAACAGACAAGAATGTAGACAAGAAAGTATCTCCCCACTACCCCCTCCAAGTCATAATCCACTAAACTGATGACAACGACCAGGACAAGTCGCTGTTAGCACAACAGCTCAATGTGCAGTACCAGTAGCATCGCAAGGCAAAAGGGGAGGGAGCTTCTTGTGCCCATTATCTGCACAACAGGATGTACAAACCTCTCGGCTGGGAACACCTCTATCATGGATCCAGACAGACGCCCGGAACACAAGTTCAGGGCTTCAAGGGATGGTAAAGCTTCTGCTGTCGCCAACTTCAGCCAACTACGCTCAAGGGATGAGATTAGTGAAAGTCAGAAGTCAGCCACGAGACCCTTCCCCAACTCCATTTGTGAAAAACGGCCCACGTCAACTCACTGCACAGTCACAGAGGGGGAAAAAAAAAAGACACTTCTCTGTATAAAGCCGTAAAGGGTTTCTTCAAACACTGGGCTGAAAGGCCTTAAAAAACCAAACAGCCCCCCAAACCACCCAGGCGCGGCCGGGACTTCCACACCCTTTTCCCCCAGCAGTAACCCCCAGGTCATTTCATTCCCGGCAGGGTTTCTCCCGCTCGCTTCTCCCGCCGGGGCTGGCGGCGCCGGGCCCTGCAGGAGAGGC
>NW_010271384.1:0-30258 GCF_000690775.1 Eurypyga helias
AAAAAAAAAATCACCCAAAGCCTTTTTTTTACACTTGCCAGTCACAGTGAATCAAAAAAACCCATTTTTATGTGCAGTTTTTCTTTAGTAATTGTTTATTATTGTTCTGTGTCGTGATACTGCTTTGAAAGTGCTCCATAAATGGCTAGTTTTAGTGCTTGCAGCTGCTGTATGTCACAGGATGTCTTCGCTGGGTTCAGTTTGTGTTAGGCAGCAAAAGCAGGAATACTGCATCTGATTTTGCACCCTGACAAGAAATTTTTATCCAGTAAGATTGCCCTTATGTGCCATTCAGGAAAGAATTTGTTCTGTGTCAAAACATCCCAGCAATGCATTAGTTTGTTCTTTCCCTTATAAAAGAAGGAGAAAATTCAGAATCCCAATCCAAAATATACTGGATGTACCTACTTGCTTGCAGCCTTGATTTATTAGCACCTCATGATTTATTAGCCAGTTGGCTCTCCACCCCCTTGCTCCCCTATCAGTTCCAAGAGCTGTTTCCATAGGATGATATTTACTTTTTTCATAGTTGCACCACAGTGCTGGCTTATAATTATCCTGTGATCAGCTGGCGGGGCCAGGTCTGTCTTCTCACACGTTTCTAGCTGATCAGGGCTAAGTTATTAGAAAAAAGTCTCAGCAATATGCCCTAAAATAATGAGTTTGTACATCATACTTCAATATTACTTCTCATATCTGTTATCCCAGTCCTCCAGCCATCCAGTCTTTCTGTCATGGCACTCTGACTCTCCTTTGAGTTCAGGGTCCCTTTCAACCTTGTCTTATTGATAGATGCTCATAGCATGTTGTTAGTGCTTGTGCCTTGTCCCTGATGAGGTTTTGTCTACAAGTTTCACGCTCCCTTCATTTAAATTATCATTTGCTATGGTAAGCCAGTAGTTTCTGTGAGGATTAAATGCTCCTTCTCTCACCAGTGGGGAAAAAAAAAAAAAAAGGAAATGGTATGATCCAAAAGTTGACTGGTGCAATACAGGACTTGTTCGAGGGGCTGGAGGGGCAGAAAAAGCCGCTCATGTAACACCATCTCCTGCAAGCATGATCTTAGTAACAGTGACTGGAGTGTAGGATCCTCGTCTGTCAGCAGCTTGTGCCAGCCCTGAGGCACAAATGACCGCCGGGAGCGGGGAGGTGTTTGGGACCGGTTAGGGTTGTATTTCTTGGACTTTGGACCGCTCTGCGGCAGGGCCTCAGGCAAGTTGTTTTCACCCTTGGGAGGCTTATCCTACCATCTGCAACTTGGCCACTAGTTCAGGTTTTAAATGTTTCAAGCAGGAATTGTCTTACGTAAGAAATGAATCTGCTGAGGAAATCCCATGTTTTACTTTTTTTTTTCCTCTGAGGAGGAAATAATGAGCCCACATCTCTTTACAGTGTTGACCTCGAGTGTTTAATGTGGACCTGGAAACCTCAGAGAAAACCCAGCGTACCAAAAGGGCCTTCCATGAATAACTTCAGTTAATAAGTCTTGCCCTGGTAAAATAAAACTTTCTCCCTTCTGTTACATAATGGATGAATGTTTTGTTGGTGAATCAGAAGCTATTGCGGTCTCTTCCTTTCTGAAAGTCTCACATGCATCACTGAGCCCGGAGCTATTATAAGCAGGTTTTATCTTATCCCATATGTTCTGCAATGCAGCCCAGCACCTCAGCAAAATCTATTGCATTTTCTTAACCCCTTCATGGGTGACCTTACATGTCTGAACTCCACTAGCTGCCCTCACTGTGCTCAAGAAGTGCATCCCAAGTTATTTTAAACCCCCTGACTACTCCCTGTGTAACCTGTACCTGGGGCTTCCCCTCTGGAAGCTGGGAAACAAAAAGCAAACTCCCTGGCACTAAAACTGTTTGCTGCTGAAGGTTGTACTGACTTTCTCATACTGTCTTCCCTGCTGGGAGCCCCCATGATCCCCAGCCTATCCCACATGGTCCCAAAGTGACCTGCCTGCTCGAGGTTTGGCCGTGTTTTTCAGAGAGCAGCGTCTTCCCCATCCCAAAGGTGCTGCCCGAGGCTGGCAGTGGAATGGATTAGGGACGCAGGATGCTGCTGTTGAAATGAAAGGTTGGGTGAGGACCATGAGGCTTTTTGATCTCTAAGACCACTCACTGTGATTATAAAAATAACAGGCACAAAAATACAAAGACTGGCTGGAAGACTTTAATTTATAGATGAGGAGAACAGGAGCTCAAAAAGGAAGGGAGGTGAGATTCTTGCCCAGAGTAAATGAGAGTGAAGAAGTGGATAGGAGCACTTTGTATTTGGCTCTAGTTCTCCTGTTTAATGTCATCTAAACACTTTAAAACTGCTCTTTACTTCTCCATTAGTACCTCTTCCTGGGTGCTAAAGACCATAGTGCCAAGCCTTGTGCAGTGGAGGTTAAGTCCTTTTGCCTTGAACTGTGTAAAATAGGGTTTTACTTTCCCTGTTACTTCCTTGTTGTGTCAAAAGAAGTGTTGAAATAGCTCTTTCCTTGCTCTGGATGATAAAATATATTATATGGTGTTTGAACATTGATAGACTCTATTATGCTGATTCATAGGCATTCCCTAGCAGCTGACTATTTCAGTTACGTGTGATTTCTTTGGAAGATACAGTCTTTAGGAGGAATAAAAATCACAAAATGGGCTGTTGTTTACGGAAATGCTTTTGCTTCTCCAGGTGGCAAGAGAAAATAGATGTTTCTGGAAAGTAAGATTGGTTCTTGCTGTGTTATGGATACTCTAGGTAGCGTTACTAGCTAGATTACTAAGTAATCCAAGAATGCCTCACCTTCTCTGTGGGACAAGGTTTGCAAGAAATAGTATCTCTTATGAGATCACTTGATACGCTTGGAAAAACAAGCAAGCACCAGCATGCTATTGTTTCCCTTCGCTTTGCCTAGGTGTTGCGTGAGACTACTGTGGCTGCACCAATTTGTCGCCTTTGATCGCTCTCTATCTTGTTTTCATTTAATGTTTCTCAGGTATTGATTTAATCTCTGGTTATATTATCTCATCTTATCTCTGTCAGCATGGGACTATTGCATACTGTCCACTTTACGAGTGTTAGGCGCTATCACTAAATGCCTCATGCAATTGAACTCATCGCTGGGAGGTTAGGTTATTGAATCTTGAGCATCAGTCTTTTTTACGTCGATATTTATTCCCTTTGTCTTATCTTAAATGTTTCCTTGGGTCTTTGGTGTTTGTGTATGCTTTATATACATGGACTGTGTCCATCTATCAACCCTGGCTTTTGTTTTTAACCTACATATGGAGAAGAGGGCAATGTACTGAGAGCAGGTCATGGAGGCAGAAACAGCCAGAAACCCACTTCCCCTGTGAAATCTGAGCAACCAAAATAGGTAAAGGAGCTCACACCTATTTTAAAACTTGGGAACATGGTTAAGCAGAAAAGAATCTTCCCTTCTCCTTTTTGTTCCCAAACAATTTGTTTCCCTTTCGTGGAGGAGTGAAGACACCTCTCCAGGGAGCACTGCTCCTGGCTCTGAACACAAATGTATCAGCAATAACGATCAGCTCTGGGGACTTATGAAAATGGATGTGCTGAGACATGGAGTAGCTGGGAAAGCTGGAAGCAAGTGTCAGTCCTGCTTTGCATGGGGAAGCCCTGTGAGAACAAACTGAGCAGGGGGGAGACAGGGCAGCTTTTCTGGTGGGAACCTGAAAAGCAACGAAGTTGGTGCAGAAGGATGGCCAACCCAGGACTCAACAGTGCAACACTTACAGTAGTGAATACCCTGAGTTATTTTAAAAAGAACATAATTAGGCATACCATTAGCTTAAAATCTAGATGGGTTTTTTGTTACTGACATTGGCAATGTACATCCTAAGAGCCTTTTTGGAAGTATAGAATCACAGAATGGTTTGGGTTGGAAGGGACCTTAAAGCCCATCTAGTTCCACCCCCCCTGCCATGGGCAGGGACCCCTTCCACTAGATCAGGTTGCTCCAAGCCTCATCCAGCCTGGTCTTGAACACTTCCAGGGATGGGGCATCCACAGCTTCTCCGGGCAACCTGGGCCAGTGCCTCCCCACCCTCTCTGGGAAGAACTTCTTCCTGATATCCAATCTAAATCTCCCCACTTTCAATTTAAACCCACTACCCCTTGTCCTATCACTACAGGCCCTTGTAAAAAGTCCCCCCAGCTTCCTTGTAGCCCCTTCAGGTACTGGAAGGTGCAATAAGGTCTCCCTGGAGCCTTCTCTTCTCCAGGCTGAATAAGCCCAACTCTCTCAGCCTGTCCCCATAGCAGAGGGGCTCCAGCCCTCGGAGCATCTTCGTGGCCTCCTCTGGACTTGCTCCAACTGGCCTATATCCTTCTTACGTTGAGAGTTCCACAGCAGGATGCAGTAGAACCCCTTTTTCTTCTGTAGAGATGTGATTAGAGATGTCAGTCAACTTACCTTCTTAACAGTATTTTTAGTTCCCTTTTTCGCCTCAGCTGCTGTATTGTGCTTGCAGCCCAGTAACCCACCTGCCCTTTCCCTGCCGTGCAGTTCTGAATGCTGCATGCACGTGGGTTTCCATGCTCTAAACTCTTCTTAGAAATTCCTACTCGATTTAATAATTCATATCCTCATGAATCTAGCTTATTATACCATATTTTATAACCATTAAATTCACTGACAAGGAACACATTATTTTGGAGACAGGTCCTGTGCGATACCTTGTACTACAGATAGGGATGACCAACAGGTGCTGCATTTCACATAATGACCAAATGTCTGTCAAATCTCTGCAAACCCTGTTGCAAAACCAAAGTTTGAAAAATCTTGGCCACAATTAAATTCAGTTTTAAAAAGTCACAATATATCCTGCTTTTATTTATTTTTTCTCTCGATGATCACCTTTCTACTTACCAACTGATGCTTTTCCTTGGTCAGCTGTGCTCAGAGAGGTCTCTACCCACAGGTTTTCTCACCCACCCTACTGAGTGCCCCCACCACTGCGGCAAGGAGGAAAAGCTGCAAGGAACCAACACTTTGTTATGTATTTAGGTCTCTCATCTGTGATTATGTGAGACTTTGTTTCTCGTGTGAAGTTTAATTTGCTTGAAAATTATTTTCCAGATGTTTTCGGTGGTGTTGACATCTCCTCTGTCCCAGCCAGTGGTGTAGCCTCACCCCTGCATTGTGCCTGTTGTCTGGGATACGTTGCTCCTTCTCTTTGCAATTAAGTATCTTCCCTCTGTATAAACAGCAGTTAAATCTTTATTAGACCTGTGTTTGTCTTGAGGTGTTTGTGTAGCTTTTGCGAGGCATCACAGCTTAGGAATCTCAATGGATTTGGGTGACGTTTGAGTAGCTTAACTACAACATACCTTACAGGGATGTGTCAGCTGATGTGTTGCTGAGTCTTTGCCTGTTGAAGTCGGAAGGCTGTGCCTGATTTACTGGCAACTAAGCCTATTGCACTGGCCTTCGTCTTTCTTGGAGAGCACCTTAGAGTGGGAGAGGAGTAGCTGCTCCTGTCAGTCCCCCTTCCGTCATTAGCAGCGGAGGGACCATGTGCTGCCTTCATGATGCTGGTGCTCTCTGCTTTAACTGGCTCTGTGTTAGGTGCTGCGTGTCTTTATGCAGCTGACAAATTATATGACAGGTTAAAGACTATTCTAATCTGCTCTGCTACTCTTCTGGAAGAAGCTGAGAAGGGAGCATGTACCATATGTGCTGTGTTATTCTGGGGATCGTATCCAACCTTGTTTATCTGTCGCCTTCACACCTCATGTTTTTCTGTGATTCAAAACTGATTTACTGTTAACTGTTTACAGTGACTTGAACAAGAGATGCTTGTAAAACAGACAGAAAAGCGGCTTAATTGCTAATTTCCCATATTCTCCTGAGGCTGGATGTATAGGATTCCCATTCAAGTGATTAAGGAGAGAAGCAAACTCCTTAAGCAGACTCCTGCTTATCTCAGCAATTGTCCTTGACACAAGCCAAAAGCATTGGATCGCTCAAACTTCAGCCTTTCCTATTCCATTTTTCCTTCCAGCAGTACATATAGGCAGGAGGGATGAATCATGGTTGAGCTCTAGGATTAGAGACTCCGAAGGGTTTTGTGCAGGGCGTTGTCTGCTGCATTGCCAGTGTTAGGATTCCTTTTTGTACTGGTTTTTGTGTTATAGGAAGCATTTTACCCTGTAGGTGATATCATCCCACATCTTCCTCCGTAAGATCTTGTGAAAGATTTACATAAATAGACTTTGCCTTTGCAGTCAGGCATTGCCTCCTTAGAAAGCTGGAAGAGTGGGCTGCTCCTTATCTCTGTGCCGGCAGGATGGGGAACAGCGTGTGCAGCCTGCGCAGGGCAGGGTCTTGAAGCCTGATTTAAGGAATTCACGCTTAGTAATGTGACAACTGTGATGATGGGCTATGGAGCAGGGTAACAGCTAAGGGACATGTTAAATCACATGGAGAAAAGCAGATCTTGGCTGGAGATAACCGTGTTGACTTTCACCCATTTTGATGCAATGAAAGCTGTGTTGACCCGTCTTACTCATTCAACACCTCGTTTCTTAGTTGGTGAATCAGCAGGGTAGATTTCGAGTTGATGAGGTAACTCACAGTTATATCTAAAGACATCCAAAAGAGGAGGAGACCAGGGTAATGTGGATGAATGACATGGCGAGAACCCTTTTTAAAAACTCGGCAGATGGATTGATTTATGCAGTAAATTACACTAACCAGCAGAAATGGCATCACACAGCCTTTTTCTTTCAAAGAAGGCAAGGTGGGAACTGTGGAAAAACAGCTCTTTCATCCACTCCTGTGGCTTGTATTGATGCTTTTTCTCCTGTATGCTCTATCATTTGATTTATGAGTTTTTGAGGCCGTCTCTGAAGTGCGTGAAGGGTTGGGGCAGCTGTGGCCTAGAGCAGTAATTTCTCTTTCTCTGCGTGACTGCATGCCTGCTCGTCTGTCAGGGGTTTCAGATAAGAATATATTTCTCTAAAGTCAGAATTGAGCCACAAGCAATTGGTCTGGCTGGAGATGTGAGTTGGTCAGCTTATGAAAAGCAGAGCTAGGAGACAGGGAGAGTAAACTTCTGTCCCTGTTTCGATGGTATGCTGGTAAAACTGCTGTCTCGGTGGTTGTTGTTTTCCTCATCTGCTCATTGTGAGTCAGCAATTCTGGATCAAAAAATTCTAATGCTGGGCCTGAATTTGAGATTCATAATTCAGCTTTTTTATTTTTATGCTGCTACGGGGATGCCGTGTTGTCTTAATGAAGTTGAACAAATGCCATGTATCTTGGCTGCCCAATGAGAAAAATGATACCTGTGTAAACTTCTTAAGGGTCTGTAAAGAAAATGCAGAATTACTCTCTCTTTCACCTTTAACTTCACAATTTCAGTCTAGGTTTCCTTCTTCATCCATAATCAGGTACCGATATAATCAGAGTCACAAGGAGTAGCTCTCTTACTCTTTGTGTTTGATCATTCCCCTGGGTTCAACACATGCTCGCCGGCACTATGCAAGTTTGGAAACCACATTTCACTGAGAGTGGTCAGGTCAGAATGTGTTTGGGGGCATTTTTTCTCTCTAAATACCTTCTAGTTATGCCTCCAGCAACTACAGGGGGGTGTTACCCAGATGTGGCTTTGCAATACACAGGTATAACGGAGCATAAAACCTGATGTAGCACTGAGGAGTACTATTGCACTAAGAAGATTTCTCGTGTTTCCTGGTCAAATGTTCCTACAATGTCCTTCTGTGTACTTTGTGACCAAACTGCTGCTTTCTGCAGAGGAGCAGCTCATGCGGATGGGTAGAGCGTGCTGAGGCAATGCGTGTGCACGCAGCCTGGGAGAAAAGCACTTACGGGGATTTAAATAGCTTATGAAAATATTTGTCACCAGTACAACATGATGTTTCTCAAACTGGATTATGATAGGAGGCTACAAGTTTGTTGTGGTTTGTTTTTTTTCAAGCTGGCTCATTGTAAGTAGATTCAATCAAAATTAAGTAGAGGCAGAAAAGAAATTAAGCTCTTTGCCAGTTATGATGTTTTAGAAATTCTTTGGTGCATCCCAACCCAGAGAAATTAACCTCTTCCTGGCGATGGTTAACAAGAAACTCTTGGTACTTCTTTTGAATAGATGTGGGGTAAGTAGTTTGAAGCTGCATTTATTTTCTTCAGTCTTTGGTTTTTGGTTTTGTTTTTTTCTGGTTATCTTTTTTATTCCTTGTTCCTGTCTTCATGTCTGTTTTGTCTTTTCGCCATGATATTTTTGGTGCAGCCTTTAAAATTTAAGCATCTCAAGGAAGAAATGTGTGGTCAAATTTTGTCCTCAGTTATGTGGGGGAAAAAAAGTCAGAAAAATGTATTGGCTTTGCTGATAAAAGCTGGATGTTTATTGAAGTAACCAGCAAACCAACAGACCTTTAACCTGCTCTCATTGTTCATTTGCAAATTGACTTGTCTAGTTATGAGGCTACATAAGTAAAATAGGGCAGATTATTTTCAAGTGCTTTTCATCCAGCATGGGCTGAAACAGGGTGATCAAAGCAGTGCTTGTCTTTTGGTGAAAAGGTCAAAACAAAAGTGTGGTGTAAAGCCAAAAAATGAGCCTCAATCAATAAATAATAGATGAATTCTGGCTCTACTAAATTATCCTTTCCCTTCACTCAAATGTTCAGCTGCACTGACACCTCCAAGCGTCTCCTTAAACCCAAGAGGAGACGTTTTAATGCTCTCCCTGTTTGCTTTGTCAATATGACGTGTCCAGCAGCGAGTTGCAGCCCTGCGCTTGCATGGCAAGCCCCGGGCTGCTTCAGGCTAGTGATGTGCTCTTTGACCTCATTCTTCCTTTGAGCCAGCTGCCGCCGTGCGTGCTGGCGAGCCGCGCCGAGGCACCGCGTCCCTCAGCCCCGCGCCTGTTTGTCTTGTAATCTGCAGACAAGAAAAAAGCAGGCAAATTCCAGCCTTTCAAGAAGCTCTTCGGTAGGAGAAAGAAAAGAGAGCCCGTATCAGACTGCGAGGAAGCCAAACTGAAGCCCAGCCACTCCTTCGGCAACGTCTGCAACGGCACCTTCTCCTCCGATGAAGAGCCGAACGGTGGCCTGAGGTAAGCTCACGTGGGTCTGCTGCCAGCGGTGCAGGAGCCCCTGTGAATGCAAGGCTTGTTCTCCCTGCTTTCCATGGAATTACATTTGAATTCTGCCTCTCCTGAGGGCTAGCAAGTTGTAGGAAGCTTTTTAGGAAGCCTTTGCATCCCTATCCCTCCTCTGAATGTGACACCCTCTGCTGTAGACCCCAAGGTGTCACTTCTTGCCACACGTTACTTATTGGGTACATGTGCCGGGGTGCAAAATCCCGGATCCCAGGGCAAAGCAGAAATTAATTTGAATCCAGCTCCGTGATTTAACAGAACTCCATGGCAAACACCTGAGCAGTGATACTTTGCTGTATACTTTTCCCTGCAAGGTGGTATCTCTGGGTGAGGATAGAGATGTCCTCTGAATTTCAGTCTATCCCCTACGTTTTTACATTGTAATTGGAGTCAACAGACAGGCTGCTTTTATTTGGGTCTGAACTGAATGTAGAATAGAAGAATGGCACGGGGGTTGGAACTAGACGATCTCTAAGGTCCCTTTCATCTCAGATCATTCTAAGAAGAAGGAAGAGAGAGGAGAGAGGCACCTGGAAATCAGATTGTATTCCAGTGACAGGAGGACAGCGCTAGAATTGTCTGCAGAAATGATGGGAGAAAGAAACTGCACAGAGTTAACTAGTCAGCAATTTCTGACTAGGAACAGAACAGGAAAACAAAACAAAACCCACACCCCAACAACAACAAAAACCCATGACCAGATGCACAAACTAATTGGGTCAGTAATACTTTCCAACTGGAAGTCTCAGAGAGGTTAGTTGACCCCTGGTCAAAGCTTGCTTCTCTGGAAAAAAAAAAAAAAAAAAGGAACTATTTGCACTGGAGAGTGGGAGTATCGGAAAGTAACCAAAAAATCTAAGAGGATAAAAAAAAAAACCATACCAAATTCCTCTGCTCAAGAAAGAAATGTGTATCAGAAACATCACCCTGTACAGTATTTTCAATGATGCAAAATCATAGCTGTGAAAATGTGGTTTTTTTAATTTCTTTTTTAAGAAAAAAAGGATTGGATTTTTTGTTCCAATCTGTAAAATCCTGTAAGTCCTAGGTTTCCCCTTTGGTTTCTGAAATGCAATCTTAGTCAGCTCCTTTGCCAGTCACAGCTTTTCCAAAACTCAAGACTGAGCATAGCCAGGCTGTAGATGGAGACGTGGCTGGCTGCTGTTGCGTTGCACTGCCCGTGTGCCTGATGCTGAGCGACCGTAGGAAGTTGCCTAGAGAGCAAACTAGTGAACAAAACAAAGGGCAACGTCTCGCTATCAGGGTTTTCCCATTCAGCGTCACTGAAAATTCAGTGCTGCGCCCAGAAACAAACAGTGATATGGGAACTTGTCCTGTTCCTCAATGGTGAAGGTGTGGCAGACCCTTGGGAGACTGTTAAATGCTTGCATTTATAAACATACTCATTTTTCTAATTAATAAAGGCATTAAATGTAAGCTTCTAGTGGAATAAATCAGACTGCACAACTTAAATCACGGGGGATTAGCACATGTGAAGGGTCTCACCTCTCTTCTCAAGTGGAACATTTCTTTCCACGCCTGTGATTCATGAGAGGTGCTTCTGTTTTAGCCTGCTCGAAATACTCAAGTCAAAGCTCTGTTTTCCCTGTCAGGCTTCATGGTGCAATTGTGGGTGGCATTTGATAATAATTTTCACTTTGGAGGTAGCGTTTGCCACATTACTCATCCTACACTAAGCACAGATGTTCGGTGCAGTGCCTTTAGGTTGTTTGAGGAGCTTAGTTTTGTCAGGCTTTTCTGTTTTCAGCAGTGCTGCTTCCATCCACTGTATCTATTTTTTTTCCTTTAGTATCATATGGAATGTTTATGAATTGAATGCAGAGATAAACTAGCTAAGTAAAATAAATTTTTGTTGTTTACAAGTTGTCTAACAGTAAATACATTATCATACCTTCCATTACTCATATAGAAATGGGCCAGAGCAAATGTAAATTACATATAGTATTTTCATTTAACCATAATCCTGAGTAGTTTTATAAAACCTCTGCCTTAAACTCTATAAGAATGTGCAACTGTATATATACAAAAGCTTAATAATAGTTCCAATTTTGCAGCAAAAGTCGGGGGTGCTCCCATTCCCCTAATAGGGCTATATTTCTTCATCAGACTGTCAAGTACAGTCATTTGTTATCTGCAGATGTGGACTTTTTGTTTTGTTTTGAAGACGGTGAGGTTATTATTTTGAAAAGATATTAGGGAAGAAAGCTGTTTCAGGAAGGTAGAGACAAGAAAATAAATGAATATGGGCTAAATAAGAGGTCTGTAGTGTTTCTAGGACCTAAGCTAGTGTTTCAGTGTGTGCTGTATTGCCTTACAAGCCAGCTCAAAGCTAACACCTGAATCTCTAATGGACACTGCGCCAGCGAACCGGGTGATTCAGGTGTACCAGGAGCAATTTAGGTAATCTGCATACGGTGTGGATTGACTAGCTGAGGTGGAAGCAGCCTGAGAGATCTGCCTGGCCATCTTTTCTTACAGATACGTCCTGGACTTACCAGTTGCAAATAATTTTCTTGGTATCCTGATGTATGCACACTTCAACCTCTTTATTCATCCGTGTTGTTTTGCAATTCCCAAGTGGGAGGTTTACTGCTACAATTTGTCTTGCCCTGCCTTGTGAAAGACTGGAACTCTTTTTCCTACTTTTATATTGCCCTTCTCGAGTTTACAAAGTTAAAACTGTATTTATTAACTCTCTGTCCTAACTATATGAGCTGGGAGACAGAAGTGTGTATTACAGGACAAGTTAAATTGGGCACATGTGCAGTGCCCAACAAAATGTTTGCCATTCTGGATTGATGTGCAGAGGCAGCAAGGAATTACATTTTTCTTACAGAGGATACAGTAGAGTGCCTTTACTTGGGTCAAATGCAATATTTCAAAAGACCTAGAAGCAGACCTCTCAGGTCTTTAAGACTAAAGTGTGACAACATTGATCTTCTTCTAGGGAAAAGTTTCTCAGCAAATTTCAGTCTCTTGAATGTGCCTGTCTGTGAAATGGAACCCTTCATGTGTAAATCCCCATCAAGCTTTGCATAATCCGTGTAAAACTGATCTCAGGCAGCCTTCATAAAGTCATCCTCATTACAAAGAAATCGCCTAAAGGTCTTCATTCTCTATGTATGCTGAGGAAGAGTACCTGTGAAGGAGACAGCATGAGAGATTTCTGGCTCATAAACAACTTTGCCCAGTATTCACTGAGCCTTTATCAGCATAAATGGCTATTGGGACTGAACCGTGAATCACCCAGCTCTTTGCCTGGTAGAGCTGTGCTAAATTGTACAGCGGTTACTACTCAGCTAATGAACTCTGCTTCTTTTATGCTTGTGGGGACGACGTGCATAAGCAGTGTGATCTCTCCAAATGTATTAGTTCTTTGAAAATGCCTCATTTTGCCAAGCAAAGTTGCTATTTGCTATTCAAGCTATATCCTTGTTGCACTCAATCAGATAATTCAGAGAGATCACATAACTGTACTGATTTCTTCTACAATGACTGCAGAAGGCAAAAGCATTCCCTTGCAAATACAAAGTTTCGTTTCTGACAATTTTACCAGCAGAACTTCAAAATAATCTTTCCTTGATGTCATGTCAGGAAACTTCAATTCTAGAAATGTAACCTGGGCATATGCAGAACTGAAGGGAAATCTTTCGGTACTTTTTGTAACATTTGCCCAGTGTCTGCACTTAAAGACAGTCTTTGAGTGGATTTAAGGCAAGTGTTATGCACAGTTCCCATCACTAAGCTATACAGATAAGCAAAATAAGCAAGAAACTGTTTACGGACCACAGCTGGGGCAAGGAGCATGGTGTGTTCCCAAGCTGCTTCAGGAGTTTTATTGCTTGTGATGGGAAGTTCCTGGAGGGAGGCCCCAGGGTGGCAAACTGGGACACAGTGCCAAAGATGCAGCACACGTCAGGTCACGTATCTGTATGGAACCGCAAGTTGTGTGAGCAGCCGTCTCCTCTTAAGATCTGAAGTCTCCTGAGTTTCCCTGGGCAGTCTCCCTGCCCACGCCAAGAGTGAATCTTTCCATTTGAAAAGAGCAGAAGGAGGACTGGGGAATGGGGAAAAAAAAAAAAAAAGGGCATTTCATTGTCATCTTAAGAGGCCTTCATTTAGTAATTTGCTACAGGTAATTTTTGCCAGGGACCAGGTGGATTGGGCTGTTGCACTGCTGGTTTACACCTGAGTCCATATGCCACAACAGTCTGAAGATGGAAAGGAGATGCTGGTTTCATACCAGCCATCAATGTTTATAGTGCAAATTTGGCTTCTCCCTGCTTAAGAGAGGCCGAGGTCAGTGGTGGAAGGAAGGTCAGTGAGACATGGACGGGGTCCCATGGGATGGAGCACCTGCATAGCACATCTCTTGGAGGATACTTGACCACTACTGGCCTTCCTTGAAGTATTTTTTAGAGGTGAAATCATGTGATCAAGATCTGATCAGTCAGTTGAGTTGCAGTTTTGGCAATGAATCCCAGACAGCAGTTATTGTTTATCTTAGAGGTATTTGACCTGTAAAGTATAAATTTTAATTTAAGTCTGTGCCTGATTGGCCACCAAGGGCACAATCATGAGTTTTCAGGCATAGAAAATATAGGTGGTATAGATATCGACATGTCTAAATCATGATCTGCCTTATGCATTGAGAAAGAAGCCTACAGAAAGTGGAAACAAATGATGAATTGCAGAGGGATGTAAAGGAGAAGGAGGAATCATTTTGTGAATTCTGTACTGATAGGAGGAGGACTAAGCAAACAGTTGGCCCTCTGTAAGCACGGAGAGAATGATAAAAGCAACTGAAAAAAGCAGCACTAGGTGTGCTTTCAAGATTATGTCCGATTTTAGCTCATGTGAACTTTGTTACTGTGAGTGCAGTTTATACTGAGTTTGTGCATACATGGGTAGCAGGGAAATCACGGCTTTGAGAGAATATGTGCAACAAATAAAATGCAGGTTCTTCTGGAGGGTGCAGACTAAGACCTGTATTGTAGTTGTTTTTACGGAAGTTAGAGATGGGAGAAGCTTGTTCAGTACTCCACCACCCTTTCTGTGTTTGTTTCCAGCTGAGCGTTTACCTTGAAAAACAGAATTATTTATCTGATTTCTTCTTTCTAAATAGCATGTTCAGCTTGGGAATTTCTGCAGGTATTTGTGGTCTTCTACTCCTCCAGCAACAGCGTATTATAAGTCAGGTCTAGGAGGTGATACAGTTTGTTCACTCTTACTCATCTCTAGTATCTCCATTTTAGTTTCTGAATATTTAATTTTCATTTTGAATTTCATGTGAATGAAAACAACTCATCTGCGTCAAGTGTGGCCTTGGTTACTAACTGCTGATCAGTGGCATTCACTCTCGTCGTCATAGAGACTGGCCCAAAAAATGAATGTAATTATATTTTCCTCATCTCTCAAGTGACTCTTTTATTATTGCTCAGGTAATTGCCTGACATGTACCTTGAAAGAAAGTGTGGTGATGGATTAAGTAAGGGAGCAAAAAAAACCCAAACAACAAAACCAATCAGGAGAAACTGCTTGGCCTCTTTCTTTCTGGACTTTGCGTTGCCTCTTTAGCAATCCCAGCCCCTGCTCTGAGGGCACATCCACATTGCAGCTCAGATTTCACGTCATCACAATGGGTAATGTACTCATGTTACTTTGCTGGAGGACAGGGAAGAGTAGGGTACATGTTACGGTGGTCTTCTCTTAGCATTGCCCAGTATTACCTGTAAACGTCAAATGTGATGCAGATGAAAATCAGCAGCAGGACATGAAGATTCCCGTTCCTGCTCCAGGCCACCTCAGGGATTTCACTAAAGGCTTGGTAGTGTCTGGTTTTGGCATCTTTAGATAGACTCTTAGAAAGCAGACATATCAAAGTAGTTGTGGGCATAAAATCTGTCCCAAAATTTCCAAAAGCAGCTCATGATATTTTAAAATCCTCATAAATTGGTCTTTTACCTCCAACTCAATTGTAAGTTTCATGTATAAGCTTTTAATGTTTGAGTATTGTTTTTTTCTGCATGACAATTAGAGCATTTGCTCTCATGAAGATGATTCACTAACAGTTCATCTGTTCAGTTTCCAAATTTGAGAGTGGGGAGGAGGGAAACCCAATAACCTATAAATGACAAATTTGCAAGAACCTACTTTTTTAAAATGGGAAGAATAGGAAAACTTCATTTGATGAATTGGTTTATTAGCTGGTAGTATACTTACACATTCATAAATCCCTACAAATTGAAGGTGCTGGCTAAACACGGAAACAGTCAGACCTAGAGAATCACAAGCTTTTGTGTTATAGGTCCAGGGGAATGTCCTGATTCTTTCTTGGACAATTTGAGCCACTACTTTGACACATTCCGGGTGTTGCAGAAAAGGTTGTGGCAAAGAGCAGCTTTGCTCTCTCCTTCAAATGCATGGATCATTTTATAGGATTCGTTACAGGTGTTGGTGAATACAGAGTTGTTTCACCTTTTCTGTAATTTATATTGCCCCAGGAATAGGAGCCACCACTGCCGTATGAGTGGCCATTTCTGACATGCACTGAGTGGCATGCGGTCAGGGCGGAGGAGTGGGGAAACTTTTCCTGAAGTGGTCCCGGGTGTCTTGACAGAACGTAAGAGTGACATCACACTCAGTGGTTTCATCGATCTTACCCTTTCTTGACATCAGCTTTTGCCTTCCTCCCTCCTATCACCAACTTGATTAAGTCTTTGTGCTCCAGAACTTTGTTCTCAGGTATACGAGCAGGGACTTTTCACCCCTTGCCTTGCTTTAGTCTCCCTGAAAGGTTAGGCTGCCCCACTGCCTACTTGTCCTCTTCCTTGCCGCCCTTTCAGATGGTTTCATTGCATTCCCCCTCCTAATCATCATATACTTTATTTCTTTGCAGATTCTGCATGGCAATCGCCTTTTATGCAGCTGGTAAGGCCTAAGGCTGGGCTCAAACCAAGCACAGTTGTCACCCATAGTGTAATGTGCTGCCTTATTTCCTCTTCCTTTTCTTCCTAATGAGCTATGTGCACTCACTCTATAGCTCTTACTCTGGCCAAGGCTAACTTAGACTTGTCACTTCCTTTGCTCTACATTTTGCCATCCTTTAGAGCAAATTTTGCATAAACATATGCTGCTCTTTGATAGAATAGTGTCACACGCAGCGATTTGCCAGGTCCCGTGTGAAATTTGGATCATGTAGAGCCCTGTTACTTCCCCTAGTCTGCATATTTCTGTAATGACTGGTGATTTGTCCACAGTCCTCAAGCTGTGTTAGGGATTCGCTTGCAGAATTACGGGAAACCAGAGTGATGCCTTTCTTTGCTCTGCATACTGAGACTTCCTGAGCTTGAAGGATTTGGGGAATAAGAACATAAAATTAGTGTACAGGCTAGTCCCTCAAAGAAAGTGAACAGGCCACCAAGGGGGATCCCACAGCAGGGTAGGGGCCTTATCACTCAGGGCCCAGTCCCACAGTATCTAAGCGAGGCAAGCAGGACAGATCCTGAGATAGTGGCTGGATCCAGCCAGGAATATAGAGAAGGCACTATCTAGATGTTAAGGCAGGTCTGAAGCAAGGCTGGGAAGCCAATCTGTAGGCCAGGATCAGATCCACTGATCACGCCACAGGTCCACAGTTGAGAAGGCAGGGCGAAGGGCCAGGAAATCAGTCTGCAAACTGAGGTCTGGATCAAGAGGCTGCATGGCCAGGCACAGTTGTGGCTGAGCTGGAAACCAGCACTCCTCCAGCATAGCTCAGGCAGGGACCAAAACCTCAACTGGGATCTTAAACACAGCTCCTGGACGTGTGAGTGTGTGGAGGTCCCAGCTGAGGTTGGTCAAGGATATTAAGGTTTCTTAGTGCACTCAGGGCCCTGACACTTCCCGTGATTAATTTCTATGCCCTTAGTGATCATGATTGGCTTAGATCATTAGCATGCATTAAAGATGCATCAGCTAGTCAGAACTAGGTTTGATCCCTACATTTTTTTAAAAAAATTAATTCACAGGTTATGGAACTCCTGGACCTTTGTCTAAGACAAAATTGCACAAAGTCTTTTGAAATGAGAAAGGCTACTAACACAGAAGCTGCATAACAGGTCATTGGCATCAGTGGGACATCAGTTTTCCCAGACTTAGTGCCCTGAAATTTGGCAATTCCTGAAGGTGATACGGATACATCTTTAGCTTGAGCACAAAAATGATCCCTAAGTTTTCTTTATGAAAAAGAATCTTTCAACTACCCTGCTAAAAACTCTCCCTTTTGCCTATTCAGCTTGTGAGAACCGTGTTTATGGGTTTGTTTAATGCAATGAAGCAACATGCTGTCTAAGAACAGTTGTTACTCAGAGTTATGTTGCTGCATGGACAATATTCCCCATCCAGGTGTGAGTTAGATGGGGCAATATTCCCCATTCCCATCCCCATCACCTTCCAGCATGTCAGATGAACAAGGGGACATGAAATAACCAGCTCAGAATTACAATCCATTTTCCTCTATTACAGTATTAATGCATCTCTGGAATGACTAGAAAATGCAATTTGTTTTTCATCTTTAGCTGCCCTGGAGACGTTCATGGGAGATGCAGAGTTGAAATCAGATTTCTTTCTTAAAACAAAACGTTAAGTAAAGGCATCCTGCCGCTGCACTTGTCATTTCCCTGGGGCACTCTTCTGGGAGGTGACTCTCAGATGTCTTTGAAGGGATTGCACAAAGAGTCCATACCTGGCTAAAACAAATTCATTCTTGCTTTGCATGCTTTGTGATTTTTTTAATGTTAAAAATGGCTGTATGTTAAAAAGTTGGCTCTGTTCTCTAATGCTTATGGAATTGTTTTTCAGTGGAAATCTAGAAGAGTGAAAGTCATGAGACTGGGTTTTTTTGGAGTCGGTCTTTACAAAACGAAAGAACAGAACAACTCATTCTTCCCCTTTATGTTCCATTTTCTATTTCTAACTCTTTAATATCAGAGTGGGAGGAACAGTTATGACACACCGGAGAGGCAATTGGTGGTACAAGCTTTCTGTACTCCAGTAATGCACTGATACGGGATTATGCAAGAGCTGAGAGCAGTCTTCCCTGCTGGCAGAACTTCCCCATTTTTAAGGACCCCCTGCCTTTGTCTCTGGGAAGAAAAGTAGCTCTGGAGGATAACAGGGTCTAAAACATAATAACCACCAGTGCCGAGGTAAACTTAGCCTTGTATTCTGTGCAGTATTACCCCTGCCCCAATTCTGAGGTACTTAAGGGTGCAGTCCCACAGCAGAATGAGCTGATTGAAGCCCGGGCTGCTGTCATCTGACTCTTCCCAGCAGTTCTCAGGACATGCAGCTAGCGTGGAAGCTTGTGCCAGTGTTTGCTCAGCCTTTGCATCCTAAAGAAATACAGGTGCATAGCAATGGATGTCTGATGGGGATCCAAAGAGAAATCTCTGCTGCTCTTCATGGGAGAGGAATAAGACTTTTCCTGTAGTCTCAAGGAGCCATTCTGCCATGAGGGATTTGCTTCACGTTTCTTAGCACACACAAACATCTCAGCGAAAGTGAGTAATGGAAAGAGCAGGAGTGAGTAATGGAAAGGTTTACTGCACAGAGGTTTTTGCAAGCCAGATTGATGCATAGGTACGTGAGGTCTATGGTACTTCCAATATCTATGTCATCTGTTTTACCTGTGGTTTTCTGGGATTATTCTGAAATACAATAGAAGGTGCTCTCCCTTCCCAGGGGCACGACTTGATCAGCACTGAATTAAACAAGGAGTCTGAGAAACATTTTGTGCAGTAGAAAGCTAGTTAGGGACGAGATGTATTTGAGGCAACTCTTTTTGCAGCTAAATACAGTAAAACCTGGGCTAGGAGTCCACATCATGTCCATGGTCAAGATACCATGTGGTCCTCGTACTCCATGTCTTGCTCTATTTCCCACCTTTCGACACTAATGTCTTCAGTTCTTGTAAAAACCCTGTGGGATAGTTGCCCCTGCTTACTTCCATGCTCAACATAAAGACATATCTTGGTGCACTCTCTTTGTGCCAACTCTCAGGTGTATCAAAGAACCCCTCATATGTTCTCAAAAAAGTAGTAGTTCTTAAGAATTTCATCCTAATAAAAGGTGGGTGAAAAGTATGTTCTTAGTCTTACTGAGAAACCAAGTACTCCTACCTATCTTCAGGAATCTGAAGAGGGACACAGGTGGGGCAAAGAAAACCCTGAGAATGAATGGAATTCAACTTTTCTTCGACTGTGAGACAATTGGTATTGAAAATTTGTGTACTGGAGCTGAAACTGGAACATGATACTTGGGTTGCAACACATCTGAGGGAGCGCCTTTAAGGATTTGTTAAAAGTGCTTTGTATTTTGGAATAGCTCATCCATAATTCATTTAATTCAGTCAAGTTTCTAGAAGTGAGTCAGATGATTCAATTATTTTCAGCACAAACAGCCTCTGAAGTGTCATCATCAGTAGGATGAAGGGCTCATAAACTCATGCCACTGTTTTCCCAGCCCTTGGAGAAGCGATACGGCCGTCTGACACTGGGTAATACCTTCAACCATGGCTCCAGCTATAGCCCAGGTCTGACACACCAGGAATCTATCAAAAGCCATTCCTGGTGTCAACATGCCTTTTAATTGAGGGGGAGGTGTCTTTCTGAAGCGTGGCTGTGAGGATGTTACCATATAAAGGCGTCTGGGAACATCTTCAGGGATGGGACTGGTGGTAGCAGTGAAGGAAACTCAATTATTCATATTTTATTACACCTTTAAAGAAATTCAGTCTTTCTGAAAGTAGACCATCAGGAGAGTGCAAAAAGGGGTCGAAAATTGACCTCTGTGATATAAGCTGTCACTCACAGCTGGGAGGATTTGAAAGGATTGTAGGCTCCAAGTGAGTAAAACAAGAGACCTTTCAGAAAGTTCAAATAGCCTGGAAATCACCTTAAATGCTATTTGAACTCATCTGTAAGAAAGACCCCTAAGTTACTACAATGTATGATTATGTTTTTTCCAACATACTTTAGCCAACATATGTATTGAAGCAACATTCTTAAAACATTTTTACCAGTTATTGGACACGTGTCTAGCAAAATTGCTCAGCCATCCCATTCTGAAACATCCGGAATATCTGCAGAGCGTTTTGAGGGGCTACAGTGGAGAGAGGTCTTGGGTTAATTCACCACGGGGTTTCTTGTGTCACGTGTCCTGACAATTTGGAGTACATTTGTTTTGGTAGCAATAAGAAAACAGAAACGGACAAAAGCTTTCAAATACGTTTGGCCTCAGGTCTATGACACGAAAATGCATGATGCCATGTAACGAGGAGGGACCCAAACTGAAAGCAGTTGGTGTATGGGAGGATGTCAGAGAGATGCTGTATGTGCTTAGCATGGTCCTAACCTGCTGCCGGTACCCCTACGGGCACTTGTGGGAGATAACAGTTGGAATTTCAGTGGTGATTTCTTATGGTTGCAGGACACATGAAACTCCCAAGCTGTTTCACATGACCCTGTGGAAGCTTTAAATGGCATTTTAACAGGTCTGCTAGCACTAGCCATAAACTCAAACCTGCATATAGCGTGTATTTCAGTCAGGACATTCATTGGATTAGCCCGCAGGCAGGAGGTGACACCAGATCCCTAAAGGTACCCTCAGCTCCGTAGCGGAATGGGAAAGATCTTCATCCCCAGCTGTGTCCGAGGCAGTCCACCAGCATTGACCTCAGCAGTCCCTCTTCTCTTCCGTTTCTGGGACCCAGATTATCAGGCAGCTCCTACTGCCAGAGCATCCCTGCTGCTGGTCAGCTGAAGTTTTGGGATTGGAACTGCTACCAAACCCTGTCCAGTTCAAAAGCTGCAGGTTGGCTTTTCACGACTTAAATATTAACACACTCATTAATGATGTCAAGAATGACTTGTTTGTGGGCTGATTCCTGAGCAGCCAAGGAAGGTAGATATATCCCAATGCCACGCAATTTTACCACAGCTCTGTGTACAGGCTGAGTCATGACGATTCAGTATAGGAACCTTTTTAGAGAGACTTTAAAAATATACTTTTATGGTTTCTCTAATGAAAGGTTTCTAAAAGAAGGTGTATTACCTTTAGCAGCCAAAGGCAATCAAGTTGTGGGTTTTATTAAAAAAAAAAAAAAATCTAAAATAGAATATAGCCCCCTCTTTGATGGCTAAAAATGGTATGAAATATTGACCAACTCTTTGCTTGATTATGTGGGGGTTTTTGTTTGGTGTTTTTTGGTTGTGTTGGTTTGGGTTTGGGTTTTTTTTTTTCAAATGAAGCATGCTGTTCAAATATTAATTTTGGTAAAAGATAGCTTTTCAGTTATCTGTGTTTGCTTGGAGAACAAAATGATATAGGGATCTCTGTGTGTTTGTACCAAAACTTTGGATTACTTATTTTGTGAGTTCAAATGTGATTTATGTATAAAATAGAGAGGTTGAGGATGTGAGTGGGCTTTTTTTTTCCTATTATTTTCAGGCTACCTGTAAGAAATTTTGTTGTAGAAGTCAAGAATAGCCTATCATTTAATCAGTTATAAAAGGTTAATGTAACCATATGCAACATTCTTTCTTGGTAAGAAAATATTACCATTTTTACTTAAATGATACCAGGGGGGGGAAACCCACACACAAAAATACCCCACCAAGATGAAAATGTAATAAATATATTCTAAACATTTTTTTATTCAAAGTATGAATAGAAGTATTTTGAATACTTTATTAAAAATTAGCATCTTTTAAAAGGAAGAAAAACAACACATATTGATTTTTCTTAAATATGTGAGGCTTTAATTTTTCTTTGTTTTACTTATCCATCTCTCTGGAAGTATCATCATCGTTGGGTTTTCTGAAGTATTTGTTTATAACGTTTTTATCACATGTAGAAGGTTGTGGTAGTTAGATTGGTATAAAAAGTATCATGTATTTTCTTTCCTACAGCTTGTTTGTTTACTGAAGCTGTAAATAGGTTCCTTAGAGCTGCCAATAGGTTCTTTAAAAAGAGAGATCTAAGACCTCTCAGCTGTTCAACTTCTGTCATGTTTGTATTTTAGTGGCTTTCCACTCACCATACAATATTCTTGGCTAGACAAAACACGACTTTCAAACATCTTTCCCCCCACAATGCCCCCAAATCCCCAAAGTAACAACTCGCAAACCATTTTATTTTATTTTATTTTATTTTATTTTATTTTATTTTATTTTATTTTATCTAGCTTTCGGTTTTCTTGATGAGCCTTTAAAACCTCCTCTAAATTGAACCACTTTTTGTTTAATCCCTTTGCCCATAGATTTAGAGCAGAGCCATAGAACTAGGTCGTTCGTGACGCACTCTCCTCCTCCTATCTCGTTTAACAGTAACACCCGGGCACCTCTCGCTCTTTGTTGCTAATCAAACCCACGCGGGTTGGTGCAATAAGCTTCGTATCATTTGGGGGGTTGATGATAACATTTTATTGGCCATGCGTTCATACTCGTGGTGATAGGAAGAGCTAAGTAATCAGTGAAACGGGGTAGCTCTTGAGAAGTAGGTCACTGGAGTGTATTCCCTCTTTCTGCGTTACAGACCTACCTTTGCTTGGGACCTGCTGCCTTTCTTTTTGTCTGACCTAGTCTGACTAAGCTGGAATGCAGGCTTTCTCAAACATGCCGTCTGGTAATGCGTGTGTCATTGTCGTCGTCTACCCTGTATCCTAAAAGTAACATTTAGATTGGAGACTTCTGAGGAAAATGGGTTGAACTTCTCAATACGCCTATTAAAAACACCCCATTCTATGTCCTGACAAGGAGGAAAACTGTACGTGAAGGCATCGTGTACCTCCATTAAACTTTTGATAGCAGAAAACATTTGGATACCTCTCTTCTGAAAACGTTCAAAGCTTTTATGTAGAAGGCAAGCGGGAGGGAAAATCTATACAGCAGGGAGCTATGATAGGAAGGAACACTTTCATAAATTAATTGCTGTGCTTATTTACTTTTTAACTGTTCTTTGCAGGTCATCTCATTATTCTATGGGCAGTCGGGCTTTTTCCCATGACAGTATTTTCATACCTGATGGGAGAACAGAGAGTGAGCAGGCCATCCAAGCAATGTCACAGGAGAACGTTTTAGGAAAAGTCAAAACTCTTCAGGTAAGAAGTGGGAAAATTATTTAAAATGTGGTAGAAAATGGTCTCCAGAATGTGTTAAATGTGGATAAAGGTGGGTTGCTTTTTCAATAGCCTCTCAGCCACGTAAGTTGTCTGGCCAAAAGCCATGTAAATCATCTGGATAATGTGATGAATTATCCAGGCTGAACAAAGCTGAGAGAGTTGGGCTTGTTCAGCCTGGAGAAGAGAAGGCTCCGGGGAGACCTTATTGCCCCTTCCAGTACCTGAAGGGGCTACAAGGAAGCTGGGGGGGACTTTTTACAAGGGTCTGTAGTGACAGGACAAGGGGTAACGGGTTTAAACTGAAAGTGGGGAGGTTTAGGTTGGATATCAGGAAGAAGTTCTTCCCAGAGAGGATGGTGAGGCACTGGCACAGGTTGCCCAGAGAAGGTGTGGATGCCCCATCCCTGGAAGTGTCCAAGGCCAGGCTGGATGAGGCTTGGAGCAACCTGGTCTAGTGGAAGGTGTCCCTGCCCATGGCAGGGGGGGTGGAACTAGATGGTCTTTAAGGTCCCTTCCAACCCAAACCATCCTGTGATTCCATGATTCTATATGCAGAAGGTCTAGGTTTTAGTCTTGAACGGTACGGCAGTGATGCTGCAAGCAAACCTGCAGCAACGTCTGCCCCTTGTGGAACTCGTTTGAATTGAACGCACGGTTTTGGCATGTCCTGATCTGTACGCCTGAGTCCTACAGATGTGTTGGTGCTGAGTGAAAAAATGAGGGTGGTGTTGGCAGCAGGGAACGGCGTGCAGAGTAAGACTTCTTTGCAAAGCTGATTTAATTAGCCTTTTATATGTATTACTTCTTTTTTTCTGCTTTTTATCCCTGTCCTTTCAATGGTTCTCAGGAAAGGTGGATATGTTTATCTCTCCAAAGCAAACAGCGCATAAGTAACTACATAAACAACACATTTGGGTATTTGCTTCTAAAGAGCTTTGCATGACCTGCTCTCTCTTTCAGAAGTCTCTCAGTGGTCTAACTAATTTTTTTGCTTTACTTCTTGTATGTCTGTAAGATCCTCAGCATTATGCCTATTTGTCCTTGGAAGAACTGTCCTTCAGAAGCACATTTCAGCTTATTGCTCAGGATGCTGACCTGTCCTGTCAAAATGCTGATAAATTTTTAATGCTGTGTAGGTGCCATTACCCTGTAGATGACTAGTAAAATACCATTGATTTCTTTTACCGCCAAAGTCTTCCCATGATCCATCTTTTCTGGTGAGTAAGCGATCATGCAGACTAGACAGATCCAACCTTTAGGATGAAGCTGTTCCTTCTTCCTGCCCAGTGCTGTCAGCAGACACAGAACCTGGACGGTGTTGGCTCTCCTGACTACGGAAGAATGTCAAAGTTGAAACCACGCTAGGACAGCTCCGATTTCTCTGTGCTGGTTTTTCAGCTTAACTTTCCCTCGGTCAGGTAGATTCAATGCATGCTACATTCCAGGCTAGAAACCATTATGTTTTAAAGGATTTCTGACTCTGGGCAAAGACACGAGGTAGTTGGACCTGTCTTGCAGAATGCTTGAGTGTCCTTCGGATACAAAGCCAACTGACTTCTGCAGGGAGCTGTGCCTTCCCTATCTGTTGGATCTGTTGCCTTGGCTTCAGTACGTTGGCTTTCCTCTGAATAACTTTTCACTTCGTAGGAGTGGCTTCTCCCATTTCCAAACTCACATTAAAATTCCCAATGGAAATTATTGCCTTCATTCAACTCAGAGGCGTGCTAAAAAGTGCAGTTACTGCAGTTGCTAACAACCATCTTCCATAAGCAAATGGTAGCTCAAGTAAATTAAAGCAAAAATAATTACTCTTGAAAGTCACAAAATAAACACCCAGCGACACGCTCTTGCTTGTGTGAACTTTCCATAGGTCTTTTTTTGGTGTGGCCACTTGCATGTATTTTAAGGGGGAAGCAGGTGTTCTGTCAGCTGCTTGACGTCAAAAGTGTGCTTACCTTTGTGTTTAAAATTGCAGGACAGTAGTCAATTTTTACCATTTCACTATAGTTGCAACCCAGCCTGTAACAACATCCCCAGTTCGGCTTTTCTCACTCTACTGATGCTGGTCATACCCGGAGCAACACGTTCAGTCAGAAAGGAAATGCATAATAGATTGTAAATGACACTTTTCACTATTCACATGTTTACACAGAAGTTATATATTCATTTAAATGTCCATGGATTTTTTTTCACAACCCCATGGAAAGGCTCATTATAACAAGCCCAGGGGCCACTTTCTTTATCTGCAGACCCTGCTGCCCAGCACATAACTGTCCCCATTTCCCTAGCCATGATTTCTATAACTGTTCCATGAGTTTTAGGACAAGATCATGCCAAAATCCCATTGCACACTTTCAGGTTGACATTAGAGCTGCGTCCCACGTCTGACCAGTTGTTCGGACTATCATTCCCACCTGAAGGTTTTATGTACTCACCGCTTCGCACCATATCCTTTTTTTCTTCTGTAGTATTCTGTGAGGAGACTGTGCTTGCTATGTGATTTTTGCAATTACAGAAAACACTGATACTCAGCCTCCAGTATCAGAAGCTTGCATCTGCTTTGAATTCCCTTACTGCAAGCTCACTCCCACTGGGAATGTCTGTGTTTCTTCAAGTGGTGGAACAAAAGGAGGCAGTCATCTCTTCCAAAGAGCGTTCCACTCCTTAAAACCAATTCTGTGGCCACCTCCCAGTGAAGTCATTGCTATGCCACCGACATTATTGTGGTTTTGCCCAGGCTTGTACGTCACGGTGGAATCACAGCACTTCCAGTTTCCATATGCCTTCCAGGCAAGGTGCTCCTCGGGAAAGAGGTGTTGCCAGGATGCAGTGCCCTGTGCTGGCTCTGAACCCACTGTAATCCAAATGGAGACACAAAGCTCTGTAGATTTTAACCATTTTCATTAATTTTTGCAAGGGTGGCACAGTAAACATTCCTGGAAAAAGTAAACCCTTTTTTGGAAGAGGCACCGTGTTTACAAGCCCAACTGATAGCATTGTGAAGAGGGTTTTGAAATTGTAACAGCAGTGCAACCCATTTAATCCCGAGGATGCTGGATCTCATCCTGCTGACCACCAACGTGTTTCCCCCTGATCACCTTGCATTTCTGCTGACTTTGGAGTGGTGACGAACCCACAGAAAGTGTTGTGTAATGGTGCAAAACCCCGTAGCGGTCTGGGCAGTTGGCCACCCTATGCTCGGGTTCAGCTTCTTCGTAGAAACTGTCTGAACAAGGCAAATTAGTTCTTTCTGGAATAGCGCTCATTTCTTTTTATTGACTTTCAGATTGTCAGCATTCATCTTCTCAGGGTTTTCTGTAAATGGATTTGGTCACGTTCAAAGGTTTTAGCATGTGCTAGAAGTCAGGCTGAGAAAAGCCTGACTTCCTATTAACCTCCAATAGCCTTTCTGTATCCTGAAGTTATTTTGTGTTGGCTCAAGCCATGTGCTTGTCCTTGGGATCTGCCAATATTCATCCTTGCCTAGTTTTTAAGATCCAGTGTCGAAAGCCAGCCTGAACCTGCTCCCACATCTCCTCAGGCACTGGTATTCCTAATGCTGAACTCATTTAGTTTCCTGGGAACTGGTGCTTTACTTCTCATACGGGACTGTGAGTGAGACACAAGGTGTTTAAAATCTAAATCTAGCAGTGTGCCAGAAAAAATGCAAAATATGAGGAAGTGAATCTAACCCCACTACCCTACGAAGGGGTAGGTGTCCCTTCGTAGGGTAGTGGGGTTAGATTCACTTCCTCATATTTTGCAATGGTGACTGACCTTCTTGCTACTAATATTTGCCAGAAACAGTGAGCAAATGAACAAGACAGCTCTCAGACTCTGAAAAACTGTAGCAAGTAAAATGGAAATTGGCCTTGAGCGTTAGTGTCTTGATGCATCTAAGCCATTATCTGCCTTTTGTGGTGGCCCTATGGTGGCGTGGCACTGCCACTGCCTCCAGAGGCAAGAGGACGGCTTGTTCTCCACCTCCTGCCTTCACGGAAAGTATCTTGGGTCATCTGGCATCCATGAGGCTGTGGCGGTCAGATGCAAGAAATATTGACTATGGCACATGGTTTATTGCATTTATGGCTACCTCTTTTCTGGTTTGTGTGGCCATGTGGTTTAAAACAGGCAAATCTTCTGCTCTCTGAATCTGTAAAAAACACCCATTTATTACACAGCTATTAATTATGATAAAACATGTCTTGGGAGTCCAGACTTCTCGGTCGAATTCTAAAGGACCGCTTTTTATGTTTACATTTCCCTGGCTCTGTAAGGATGGATGTCCCCAATCATTTTCTTCCTGTCAGACATAACGAATGTTCCGTTTTGGATCCCATTTCTTGTAGTCGTTAACATACCTTAGCTAATGATCAAGGCCGCACTCCCCCTACGCTGCCTTGCACATCTGTCTTCTACCAGCCATTTCCATTCTTGTTTCTGCTTGATATTGCCCAAATATTGCCTCAACAAGGCTTCAAAGTCGTTTGCTAAAACTTGGAGCCATTATCTTTTAACCTGATGCTCTGCATTATACAGATTTGGGAGTGAATTTTCACTGCATGGTTGCCTGGCTTCGTATTTCTTAGAATTCATTTCTTGGTTGCCAATATTTTTAGTGCCACTGCAGCCTAATTTTTCTTCACATTTGGCAATTGTTTTCACTTTATATTAATATATTTTTTTCTTAATAACTCTGGCATTTCTGGGGCAGACCCATTTTTTCCTATGAACATGTTAAGTCCTGGAAATGAGCTTCCATTTTCCTTACTCACATCTTTTGGTACCCTGCAGGGAGAGACTCAGGTGACAAGTGCCACAGATCCTGTACTTGTCAGGCTTCTCCAGAAAGTCTTGCTCGCAGCACGTGAGCATCTGTGAGCAGTCCATTGCCGATTTATACGGGAATCTTCATTTGCATCTGGATTTGCTGCAAATATATTTCACTAGAGATCCATATACAGTTTGCTTCTTCCCCATTCTTCTATTTTGGACTCTTCCAAAGTCTTTCTTGAAGTGTAAAGCCCCAAACTACATGCCGCTCCAGCAATGGAGAGTGGAAGGGTTCCCTCTCTGCGTCGTTTATCCAAAACACCCATAGTACTACTTATTTTCCTCCTTTACAGTAGGTTTACATGTTAATTTTACATCCAGTTTACTTTCTAAAGCCTCCAGCTATACCAACCTAACTTCTCACATGATGCTTTCCAGTTTATTCTCTCTCCTTCATTTAAAAAAAAAAAAAAAGCGCAAGCTTATGTGGTTTTGGGGTGGTTTTTTTGCTTTTTTAGATATGCTGCAGATTTTCCTGTTAGGATAAAGAAGTAGATTCACTTCCATAGAAAGAGGAATTAGACAAACTGTCTTTTCAGCCTAGAGAAGAAATTATAAGAGAGAATATGATAGAGATGCATGAAATCCTGAGTGGAATTGAGAAAATGAATGGAGGACAGCTATTCAGTCTTTCACAGCATGAGAACACACGAGCACCAGTTGAAACTGGTAACACTTTCACACCAAAACAAATACTTCTGTATTCCTTGTTGGACCGTAGAACTCATTGTCATACAGCACTGTTATTTGTGAAATATTTACAAAAATTCAAAGAGCAATGAAAGAAATGCACAAAAGTTCCCAACTGGCTATTGACTCCAAAAGTCCTGAGACGCCACAAATCATTGGGGCGTTTACAAGGAAAATCTCAGTACGGGCTCGTCCTCTTCTTATACAGAATCATAGAACCGTGTAGGTTGGAAAAGACTTTTAAGATCATCAAATCCAACCATTAACCCAGCGCTGCCAAGTCCCAAGGCATTTGATTTTTGGGTCACTGTGAGAGACTGTACAGGACCAAGTGGAATTTCAACAGTATGGCTCTTCTTAAGACAAGTATTATTGATTAATTCATTATTTCAGAATCATATATACCTAGAAAATATAATTTCTTATATATATATATATCTCTGGGAATTGCAAGTAGACATGAAAATAGATACTTGAGTTGGAGGCAAAATATGACCAGCATTTCTTGTAAGACTTGTCTGAATGGAATCAGCTGAAATAGTATACTCTGTTTTAATGATTTTTAACTGAACAGAGTAAGCAGCTCAGCGGATCCAGTTTTGGATTGACTCTAGGCACGGAGCCATAAGAACAATGTGGTTTAAGGGGGCTGAATCCCACATGCATGCAAGCAGGCATGTACACAGAAGAGGAGCCAAATTGGAGTGAAAGAGGAGATGTACAGCCCGATCTGGGCTCTCTGCCGGCCAATATGGAAAGTTTGTTCTGTGGCATTTCCTATGCAAACACAAAGAGTGCTTTGAAAGTCTAAGCTTTTAGATTCGCTGCAGGTGCCAAGCAATGCAGAGCAATTTAACTTAGGAGTTTTGTTTCTGAAGTTATTAATGGCTAGCTGGTGTCAAGATGTCAGTTAAATAGTATCACGTTTTAGCAAATCATTTTGTATGAATAAAAGTGGGTCTGTGTCATGGTCCAGTTCCTGATGAAGATTTTAAAAATTGGATGAGTGCAAACTTTGATTTTTGGGGTTTTTTTTCTAAATTCCCAGAATTTCTTTGCCTTTATTAGATGTGCAGCCCTGTCCCTCACCTTGTGCTGTGTGGCACCACCCCAGTAGCCAACCGGGTTGGGTGTGAATAGGTAAACTCTTGTGCATCTCTTGAATATCATAAAAAAAAACCTCGGGAATGAGGTAAACCTTGTCTGGGGCAGAGCTTGATGATCCCATTCCGAAGCTTCTCTGTGTGTACTCTTGAATATCATAAAAACCCCCTCGGGGATGAGGTAAACCTTGTCTGGAGCAGAGCTTGATCATAGAATCATAGAATCACAGAAAAGTTTGGGTTGGAAGGGACCTTAAAGACCATCTAGTTCCAACCCCCCTGCCATGGGCAGGGACACCTTCCACTAGACCAGGTT
>NW_010271384.1:30430-38455 GCF_000690775.1 Eurypyga helias
AATACCTGTCCTCTGGCTACAAACTGAAGGCTGGGAAAGCCCACTGGTGTCGATAAAGCTGGAAGTGAAAGGTGCAGGCAGGAAGCATTCATCTCATTCCTTTGGCTTCTAGCTGACAGATTTTGGAGCAGGACGGTGATTTCTGGCTGTTAAATTACAAACCTTCTCGCACAAACCAAAAGACCAGGTTTATTTAACTGGGACCAATATTCACCTAAGGAGATTTCCAAACGGGTGTTCAAACACCCTGTGCAAGGCTGTGCAATGGCTGAAGAACAAAATGTCATGCCCGCAACTTCTAACGGCCAGAGTTGCAAATAATCCTGGGGCAGCAATCAACCACATGCTGTCAGCACAGGGAATTCTCGAGGACAGAGGATTTATAATTCTGTGTTCAGAAATACCTGCCTAACCGAAACTGTTGAGAAATTTAAATCAGGCGCTCCTTTTCAGGGACTATGGCCTCTTCTCAATGGCCTTGCATCTTAAACGGGTGTATCTCACCATCTCTAGGTGGGACTGTGTGTGTTCTTCCAAGTGAAAGTTATGGGTTTTTCCTTTTCCTTCAGAGATGATGCATTTTTAGGGGTTTTATGGTTGACCAGGTACAGAATGTATCTATATGAATTCTTTTGAGAGAGGATAATTGCATCGTAGTTGAGGTATAAGCCCATTTTTAGAAGAACGAGAAGCAGGTTCTACATTGCTCTTTGAAAGCAATAAATTTGCTCAGTGGTTAACAATAAGCTATTTGAAATTTTGAAATTTGTTATTCAGCATCAGCTGTGCAGTTTAGAATGCACTGAAATAAGTAGGCCAATGGAAAATGATTAGTGGTGTTCATTTAAGATAAATTTGTTTAAAAATTTTCAGCAGATGAATAAGACAGAAAAGAGCCTCTGTACTGGAAGGATTGTGAGGGCTTCTAGAGTTCCCTCTTCAATATTCAAAGTAATTTATGCAAGTCTGAGCAAATGAACTTTTTAAACTTTGAAATAACTTAAAAACAAAACAAACAAACAAACACCAAACTGTGTACAGTCCATAAGTATTGAGGATACTCTATTTCCTGGAAATACACAGATACGCATTTTTACAGCAAAGGCTTCAAGCATCTTTGATGACAATTAAAAAAGCCATTCTTTGTAAAGCACAGACTGTTCTCCAGAATGGCTCCATCGCCACACAACTCCCACCATGCCTTGCACACACAGTAGGTCAAGAACGTGCTCAGAAGACCAAGAGATCAACGCACCATCCCCTCCTCCAAAAGTCATTGCGAGTGATAGGTATGTGCGTGCATGTTCTCACCACGGAACAGACGCACAAAGCAGTGGAAACACGTTGTATTTCAAGTCAGAGAGCTGCACTGCTAACACGAAAGCTCAGAAGGACTTGGTGAAACCCTTGCCTTCAGACTGTGGGTGCACTGCCAGTAATCTAGGCGGGAATAAAACTCTGCCGTTCAAAACTGCTCACTCCACCAAAATGATGCAGTAGCTGAATTTCATTACTTTCTGCCAAAATCCAAGTGGGCATAAATAATGCATAATTCAGTGAGGAAACTGAGAAAAACTATTTTAATTTAATAAGCTGATTATAAGGAGTCTCTGCATGCACTGTTCATCTTAATAGTTCGACACAGAAATCTTGTAATGATTTGGGGTAACATGGATAAAATTTATACAAGAGTCTAGTCTACTGGGCAACGATGGTGAGCAAGACTGATCTGACCTGAATCCTTTTAGAGGCCCATCCACTGCTACTAAAGCATATCTTTGTGCTTGCCAACTGCTCACCTGAGCAACGCTACTGATTCTGTGCTATAGGAAAAAACCCCTTTGTTTCACATGCTCTCTACTCCGATCTTCTGCAGTTCTCAGTGACGAACTCACATCAGGGGTCCACCCACGTACCTGACATTCGCACTGAATAGAAGCTGCACAGCTGAACTGAGTATTGCCGAGCTGTAGATGTTCATGGTAACATAAGACAGAAATGGGTCATCTCCTTCGGAGAATTTTCTGTGCTTGAAAGAGTAAAGCAGGAAAATAACTCCACAGTTCCATCTTTACTGAGAATGATTCCCTGAAATATTTCCGGAAGAAAATCTATCAATAAATGTTCCTAACTCCATTTTCTCCTTTTAAAGAATTTCTTTTAACTCTTTTGCAAAAAGTTAACTTTCAAAGACTGTATGGTATGTGTCTCTGCAGTAGCCAGGGTGGTAATTCCTCTGATTCACCCTGCCAGAGGACAGCTATTATACACCAGTTATTTTACTCATGCTGGATATAATTCAAGAGTACTTTCCTGTAACCCTTGAGAGAAGATTACTTCAAGAAGGGAAAGCTCTTCTATCCATTCCTCTACCGCATATCCCCTGCATGAAGGTCTTTGTGCAAAAGCAGCGATGTGGCAGTGCACGTGAGCATGAGCAGACATGAGTTTGTGCGCTGTTCCTAGGAGATCAAGCTTCTAAAAGAAGCTGGGTTTCCCCTCCTTTGAGAATTTGCGTCCTCGAAGGCAGGGTTGTGCCAAACCCTTAAAATTTAAGACTAAACATTATAATAAGGACATCTTTAAGAACAACAGATGCATGAGATACAGGGGTTGGGGCTGGAGAAGAAAAAATATGTCTTTTGGTGCTGTTTTAACTTCTTGGAATTTGCCTCCTCTAAGGCAGGGTTGTGCCAAAGCCTTAAAATCTACGACTAAACCTTATAATAAGGACATCTTTAAGAACTACATATGCATGAGATCCAGGGGTTGGGGGCTGGAGAAGAAAGAATATGCCTTTTGGTGCTGTTTTAACTTCTTGGTGTAGGCTTGGCTCATGATCCTATTTCTTTGCAACAGTAAGACTTCACAGTTAGCTTGTGTAAGCGAAGTCTTAATCTAGGACGTGGATTAAAAAAAAAAAAGAGAGAGAGAAGGAATGTTTCAAAATTCACAAGTAAGTTTTCCAAAGTCAGCAACACTGATGATCAACTCAAGTTGACCATCCAAAATCAAAGGTCGTGCAGTAAATTCCTGACCTTGGTCACCTTGCAGGGAGAAAGAAGAGAGGGTGGAAGTTGTGTTGCAAACGTGAGCCTCGGGTTGATCTTTTCGTCCAGAGTCAGAAGTTGCCCTTGATGTTTCTATGCAGCTTTCATGTGGAGAAGGGGTGTGTGCTAGACATGGCTTGTTTAGCTCGTGATATAAATACCTTCCTTTCTTCTCTTGTTTTTCAGCAACAGTTGGCCAAGAATATAAAATTTGGGCAGCCTCCACAAATGACAGTTTCCGTGAGGACAATGGGGGAGGCAAATGCTAGTATAGAAGAGGATGTGTTGCTCAGTAGCCCCATGGAGATTGAGACTCAGCAGGACACAGCGATCTCAGACAGTGGTAATAAAGTAAGTGCTTTAAATCGACATATTCGTGTCATCACAGCGGTATTAAAAGAGTAAAGTTCACTGGGGTGTAGCAGATGTCTCCAGTGCGGCGTAGCGGAGCTCAGCGGGCTGTTTTACGTGGGTGGGATTTCTCAGCTCGTGCTTCTTGGACTAGTGAGAAGCGTGTGCTCTTGGCACCCTGAGCCTGGTCCCACAGAACTGCCGGTTGGAACATCTGCTCTGAACTTCCAGCAACGCAGCCGTCGCTCGCAGTGGAGCTAGGAGACAGGAAATTTTTCTGAGAGAGAAAATGTCTTGAAATAGGGGCTCCCCAGCATGGAAAGTTGTGCACAGCATCAAGTGGCAAAAAGTTAAATCATTCCACAGTGAGGGGGGTCTGGAGCCTAAATCCATAGAATCCAGGGTGTTGGGGTAAATATCCATATTTCTCATGAACAGGAACAGAAGGCAAAGAAGGGGGAGAAACATTTTGAGAATGCTCCTTAAATCCAAATGTCCAGTATAATTCCAATAATTGGTCAAATTATCCATGAAGATTTTGATGCCGGGAACTGTAGGCATTCAGGTGACCGGGAAGGGCTTGTTCCAGCGGTGGAGAAACACGGCGAGGGATGGAAGCTCCCTGGAAACCCTCTGCAGCTCTGTGAAAGGCAATGGCATCCTCAGCAGCTCGTGCCTGTATTCAGCCAAACACACAGAAGGGAGGTTTATGGCTGAGGTGGCCCAAATTCCTCATCCGTCTCCAAGGGGCAACATAGCTCCTCTGTGACCGCTTCCTTCGCAGCTGTGGTCGGATCTGTCAGGGAGCCAGGCGTTTGGGTAGGACCTGCACACTCACGCCCCTCCCTCGGCAGTCCGGAAGGATAAAAATCCAGTCGAAGGAAGGAATATTTTCTTCTGCTTCACAAATACCCCTTTTGAAGCAGCGAGTTACAGCGAATCGCGAGCGTCCTGTGCGCACAAAACGTGTGGTGGGACTGGGGACAGGTTTTGGCTGTGTACCCTGGGAGCAGGCAAGACTCCGCTTCACGCCAATGTGCATCCCATGCAGTCAGGCTTCTTGATGGGTCCTGCAGGAGACATGGATGTCACCTAGCGACCTCCAGCTCGAAGGATAAAATAATTCAAGCACCTTTTAGTGCTTTATTTTATCTATTTTTTTAAAAACAGTGGAGTAGTTTTGTGTGTAATGAGGAGAGATTCACTCCTTACCACCTCTAAATTTAAATATTGTAATTTAAATTTTAAATCTATTATAATTTCTCAGTTTAACTTCTATTTGTAAAGCTGATATTTTTAGGCTTTCTACTAACAATCATGTCCACCTGGTGTAATGGGTTCCCAACACTCATTACGTTATGAAGTAATACTACGCTATATTGATTAAAAACAACGTTTCTGGATGTGATGAATGCCGCTTCAACCCCTGCCCCTTAAAATTCCCCTCCTGTGGGATGGCTTGGGAGAGGGAGGGTAGCTAAGGAGTCCTAGTGAGGGGTAGGGTTGGAATGCTCTGGAGGAGCCGGTTCGCTTTGTAAGGAGTCGTCAAGATGGTGAAAATCTTTGCAGCAGAGTAAATGCCTGATCAGGTTCCTGTATTTTTTCCATAAGGGTAGGTCAGGAGAAAATAAAAGTTGTTAGGAATTGAAATCCTACGAAGTATGTTCTTTCTTTTGATTTTGAACCTTAAGGAAGGGCGAGTGCTTTGCCTTTTGTAGTGTCTTGTAGCAGCAACTGCTTCTGTATAGGCAGCAGTGATTCAAGGATCAACAGAGAGAAAATCATAGCATTTAGGAACAAGAATTGTTTATCCGCCAGTCCTGCAGTGACAGGAAAAATCAAAAATCCTACCCTAACTTGCATGATTTTGTAAGTCATTAGGTCCTTTACATTCTGATATCCAGCTGTGGTAATCTTGTTTCCTAGTCCACTGACACTCCAGATGTGTTGAGAAGACTGAATTTGCCTGGACCAGGACATGAAGTGGAAGAAAAGGTAACAAAACTTTCACGCTCAGTTTGCACCAAGTTGGTTTCTAATTCTAGTTATTAGAAGCCTGACAGTTTTTGCTTTAATACACATTTTGCTGTTTCACGATCCTCCAGGATTTTGTGAACGCTGTGCAGTTTTGGGGCTAGTAAACAAGCAGTGACTGAGGCTGAGAAATCTGGGAGAGCTGATTGCTGATTGGAGGAGAGAGCAGAACTCGGTCCCTGCCAGTCTCACAGCATTACTGCATTTGATGTATTAATCACAGCACCGTAATTTTCATAAATGCTTCTACTACTTTGTTATGCCTACATGTAATTCAATAAGCGTATGCAAAATGTTCCACCAGCTTTTAAGTAATTGGCTCCCTAATTAGCATATGTTTAACCTCGAAAGATTACAGAGCTGTCTTGAAAACAATACATGTGGTTTTCTTTCCTCACAGAAGATGTTTTCTCCTTTTTTTTTTTTTTCTTTCCTGTCTTCTTTTTCCACTTGGCTTGTGCCAAATGCCGGTCTCGGGATGATAGCTTGGTGACTTATGGGAGAGACGGATTACAGGCTCACTCTTACACATCCAGACGTACAGTACCACTGTATTTATTCATGAGAAGAGTCTCACTAAGTCACTTTGTATTTGCACTTTCTGAACCCAAATATTTGAAAGGCAAGAGAAAAAAAAAGAAAGCACCAATCAAAGCCAGTATTGTTTTATTTTTGCTGTTCTTTGGTGCTCACTTGGACAGCTCCACGTGAGGGTGGAGGAAGGTTTTCCGCAGATGCTGTGCCAGCCTGAGATCCAACACCATAGTCATCTCCCAAGCAGATAACACAGCTCTGTAGCTGTTCTGTTCTAATGCTTAGATGAGTCAATCTGATTCGCTCTTGCCTAAAGTGTATAATCTAAACTATTTAAAGATGTCGATGTTTTTTCCCACAGTAAGCAAACTTGAAAACATCCCAGTGTTTGACGCTGCTTAGAACTCTGTTTCTGCCCTTCTCATTCCCAACAGCTTCTGAGTGGAGCTAAACTGTGAAAAAACTTCAGTTAGAGAGGTCTGAGTAATTTTTTAAGTGAAAAGTACAAAAACATGCAGTACTGGAAATAGGAAAATCCTACAACTCTAACTTTCATGTCCAAAGTTCATGATTTGTGTAAAGGAAAAGCAGGTTTTTAAAACTTTTCTGCTAATAACTCCTTTGAATTCCAAACTCAAAGGGTTGTGTTTGTGTGTGCGTGCGTTATTTATTTATTATTTTAATGGAACAAATAGCTTAATAATAGCTTCTTGTGTTTGTGATACAAACAGGTCATTCCAGTCAAATCATCTCGGCCAAAAAGACAATTTTCCTGTTCTGGCACAATCGAAACAATCAATTTGGATGCCGTTCCCCAGGCTGTGGCCCGTCTAGACAACAGCGCAGCTAAACACAAGCTGTCAGTGAAGCCAAAAAAGCAGAGGATGTCGAGAAAGCACAAGAGGTTAACAAAGGTATGGAATCACTGGTCAAACAGCGAGAGGAGGGGGTGTTGGTTTTGAAGCCGCATACAAAATAAGCGTAACTGAGTGCACGAGGAGTGGCTGTAGACACAGGACTGTCTGAAGATGTGATTCGTGCTGTTAGACATAGCTACTGAAAGTGCCTTCGACAAATCTTGTGCCTTCAGGGTAAAACAAAATGCATGCTTCTTTTATTTTGTCTTGAAATCAATATGGAGACCTAAAGGTGAAACCTTAGCTGGACAGCAGACCTAAAGTTTTGCTATAGCCAGTTGAGACAAACACTACTTAAAGCACCTGAGGTACTTCCACTAGGATTTTACACTGGGAGAGCTTTCTTGGTTGTGGTTTTTGCAGTAAAAAAGTCAGGTCACAAAGGTCTGAAGGATATCTGCCGCTGTTAATGCTGCAATAGTACAATACAGCATGTTACACATAGTATGTGTAGCAGTTAACGCTGCCTCTGGCATAGGCAATCACTGCAAAATTTGGTTGGGAAAAAAAAAACTCCCTAAAACTGGCATGGGTTCGGACAGTGATATCATCATCGGCCTATAAGAAAGAATAAAGCTTAAGCTCTTGGTACAGCTAGAGTGAATTAGCAAATCCTCACTCCGTACACGTACTGCATGGCTATTTTGGTTTTTACCCTGACGTCTCCCCAGTGCTTGTAAATGGGACGAGAGTATTCACCGAATACAGGGTTCAGGAGAGGCCACTGTCCCTTCTCCCATACCATTGTCCTTGCATTTATCACTCTTGCAGTGAAGACATTAAATTCAAACCCCTTGTTTACACAGAATGTTTAACTGGAGCCAAATGATGGCTCAACAATCGACAGCTAGACAGGGCACTAGCTAGGCTGCTTTCCTCACGGAACATTCTGGGAAGCACTCTTCAGGTGCAGCTCATCTTCAGGCCACATCGCTACAAAGATGAGGAGTTAGCTGTGAACATCCGCCTTCAGTTTATCGCAGGTATTGCCCCCACAGGCCAGGGCTGTGGGGCCAGCACAGGGAGCCAGTCGGAACAGTAGGGTATTGCTGGGGGGCGCTGGGTTCTCTGCCCATGCATGGTCCCACTGTTCCAGCAACAGAACAGCTAATGAGGAATCACAGAATCACAGAACGGTT
>NW_010271385.1:0-66271 GCF_000690775.1 Eurypyga helias
AATAAGATTGTTATTAATAATAATTGCTAATAATAAAAGTATTATTAGTGAATAAAGTTATTATTCACTAACAATAATTTTATTGACTAATAAAATTATTATTAGTGAATAATTTTCACTAATTTTCTAATTAATAAGACTTGCATTGCTAACAACACTGATTTTTTAGCATAGGACTATTTCAAATAAAAATATTTCTCCCTTTTGTAGAATTTAATTTGCCTATGAATACTTACTGAAATCAAACCTCAGTGTGAAAAACATGACAAAGTATTTTAGGTAGAATATAATGGGAATGTGCGAACAAGCAAGTAGAAACAGAGCTCCACAGGAAAGATCACTACAATTCAGTTTTATTGACATACAGCTCAAACCTGAAAAATAACAAAATAACTGAAGGGTTTTTTCCTCAAGTGGACAAACACTTCTCACTACTTCATAGTTTTTATCTCAGTCCTGTCTACTGAATAATGGCATTGTCTATGTAATACACCTGCTCATCATACTAAGTCATACTTAGCACTTTTAAGTTTTCTGGAATGAAATCAAATTTGCAGCTGTGTATATAAAGTGTGTATTTGAAGTATTTTAACATACTGGTACTTTTTCAGGCCTGTAACTTTGCTTTTACTTCCAGAGGCCACCTATACGTGGCAGGACAGGTAACCCTGGGGTACCAATCTCTGTCTTGGTCCCCTACTTGCCCAGACCATGAAATCTTAACAAGTGCCCAGATCTTGCCTGGCCCGTGTGTCTCAGCTCCATCCCAAGCAGACCAGGTTGTCCACACCCTTGGAGTCAGGGCACAGCCAGGAACACACCTGAGGTCAGGACTCCCACGACACACTCTGCCATCAGCCTGAAAGTATTTTCACCCAAATGCCACTCAGACCAATGGATAGGCTCCTATAGACTTTAATGAGATTTAAACTTGAACCTGGAGTATGGAGTTCAGGTTTGGATAGTTACACAAAAGTTAAGTATTCCAAGTATGGCAAGCACTGATATTCAACCTTGAGTCAGTTAGGGCTGTTAATGCATTTACTGTATAGTCAGGAAAGACTTAAGCATAAACTGAGTCACATAATGACTTTGTTTTCTTTGCAGTGTTGAAAGCAAATTCTTCTGTTTCAATAGGTAGACAGCCTTTTAGTACTTGGAAGTATATCCTAAAAGTCTTTAAAAACTGTTGCTTTAACACAACTGAATAGCAAGTCCCACTTATGTACCTATGAAACCAGTAATATCCATTATCACTGCATCAACATGATTACATCTACGTGATGTTGAGAGTAAACACAGGTAAGTGTTTCACATTCTTAACTATGCTGAATCTTCTCTCCCTCCCAGATACTCCATTAAATAGCTGCAGGATGGAATAGGACTAATATCCTCTACCTGTTTCGCTGGTGGGATTTCTGAATTCCATTTTAGCTTGTGCACACAGTACTGAGGATCTTGCCATTGACTGATGGGGATAAATCTTAAGTAGGCACATATATAAAGAGTTTTATAGGGTGGAAAGTGTGTCTGATTCATCCTAAAGATGGGGTAGAGAGCCACCCAGACACCGGGATAGGGATTGCAATTTATCAGGCTTCTGAAGAGCTTGCAAGTAAGGGGGACAATAGCTGAAATCCTTAAAGTCAAGTAACTGTACATAAAAGTGAGATTTATATGTGTATTCACTGTGTTCATTTTTTTCAGATTCAGTCTTATTTGAGATCTTGTGCTTCCCTTTCCCATTTAAATTGGGGGGTTTTTAATGCCATGATGAAGTTGTTTATTCTTCCAAATGTAAGGGGAAATATTTGCTAGATTAGTTTCTTTAACTGCTTCATATATTTGTTGCAGCTTGAAACGAGAAAACTAAATCCTAAAATTCCAGAACCTAGTATACACCTACATCTTGTTGTGCAAAGTCACCCTCAGGTAATACCTGTGCTCATATAAAATAATAAAAGTTAAAGCAAAAAGGAAAAGAGTATATAAAATAGCAACAGCATGTGATACCAATTATGTTACAGCCAAAAATAATACTTCTTGGCATGTTGTGCTTGAACTATGTTCTGTTAATGTTACTTGGATATAGGCAGTTTTCGATGTACGCTTAGAAATATTTCTATTTGAGAACTATTAGGAAAATATTTTGAAATTACAATGTTTGAGCATGTGGAATGAGTTACCTCCCACAATTATGTGAACTACTGTATAGCAGAGCTGCATTAACTTCCCTGCAACTAATGAACCATGTCATTAATTACAGACATTCAAAATAAAAGTTACTCCAAGGCAAGCCAAATATTTACTATAAATAAAAGGGTCAAGAACTACAAAGTAGCTATTTCATTCTACACCAATTGTGTTTTATTTTTACCCTCTTTCTCCTCAAATTTAATTTGAAGCAGATTAACTTGATTTTATATGTCAAATTTGACAGCTGTAGGTGTACCCCCAATGAGACTTCCATCAGGGGCTAGGTTCACTGAAAGATTTTGCATGAAAGTGTTAACTATTTTAAGGATGTGTTTATTAAACTCACATGACTTGTTCTCAGGATAGGTCTCTCTTGCATACAGCTAGGAAATGTATTTTCACAGGTTTCCCTTTGACTGTCTCACTGGAAAAACCATCTTCAGCCTTCAGTCACAGCATCAGACTGGTAAATAACCTCATTCCCTCATCTCAAAGGGGTTTGTGAGTGGAGAGCAGAGCCCTGGGACTGCTGGGCAGAGCCTGCAATAGGCAGAGCTGGTGCTTGCCACAGCAGTGGGAGGAGGAGCTCTTAACCCTATTTCTCCTTGCCTGCTGCAGTAAATGGGACATGGTGGATGCCACCAACTTTCTGGCTTATGTGCAAGGGTGTTCCTCAGCATTCATGAGGAGCTTTGCACAGTTGCAAAGTCTTGCAGGACTTTGCAAAGTCCTTCAAGGCTTTGCACAGTTGAACCACTGCCATAGTGTTAAGGTACAGCAAAATGCAGTGCAGATCACAGAAATTCAGGTAGGGCCAAAAGCTGATGGCTGCTGTTAGGTTTGATTAAAGATGCTGGGGTGGAGAACAACCTGAAAGCTCCCTTTGGTCTATTAGGCAGAGCCTGGATGTTGCCTCGGTGCTGGCTGCTGCAGCTGTTGAAAAGCCACCATACCCATTCTGCCTGCAGGAAACATACAGCACCAATGTTTGCTCTCTTCCTTATTTCAGGTGGTTGCTTTGCTCCTCGACTATGCCCTGGCTATGTGGAAGATTGGTGCAAATGATTATCATTTTCATGTAAATCTTTCTGTAGAGGAAAGTTTCCCCTATCAGGCATTTAAAGGGAAACCCTCACAGGTTGCTTAGTCCGTAGGAGAGCAGTAGCTGTCAGTGGGTGAGGGCACTGCCTGCAAGGGTCCTACGAACCTCACCACTCACCCGCAACCTCTACCAGGGGTCACAGTCTCTTCACTGCACTAATATTTTGCTTGTATATTTGTTATTTTGCCTAAGGTTATTCTTGTTTCGTTTGGGCGATACATTTATTTTTGTCAGATAATATACCATCCTAAATAATTAATAGCATTTCCTTCTGTGAACTCATTATAATTGTTTGTATAAGTTTAAGCATAATATAAAATATTTGCTATCTACTTCCCTCTTTCTCCTCTTTGAACCACTTTGCTACCTCTCTGAAGGTCAGGCATGAGGGTAGACAGACGCACTGACCATATAGATAGCAAACAAGAAATTTCCCCAATGAAACAACCACATGAAAGTTCCCCAAACATCCACCCCTATGCTTGTAACTTAAGTGTTTGGCATAATAAAACAGCAACAGATAAGTAGTTTATCTAAATGTATTGCCTAGAACAAAAGCAGACAAAATGATAAAGTATTACCGCTGTCAAGAAGGCAGAAAGTGACACAGTCCAACCAGGTTCCATATGATTTTGTTTGTTTCGGTTGTATTCACAGGGATTTTAACAAAAAATGAAAAGAACAAGAAGAGGAAATATGTGGAAGCAAATAGCTCAAGTAGGTTTTTCTGGAATGTGGGAAAGTTGCTAAAAGTCATATTAAAATCAACAAAAGCATTCAATACATGTCTTGGAAAATGAAGTTGTGTTTAGGTAAGAGAAAGGGTCAGCTGTTAAAAAAAATATTTGGGCAATATGAAAAATTACAAATGCTTTCATCAGGAGCTTGGGACTGATTACATGAGGGTGTGTAGGCTTAAAAGTGACAACTTTTACAGCTGAACGATGCTTTCGCAATGAAATCCTGGCTCCATTCAAATCAATGGCAAAATTCCCATCAGCTTCAATGGAGCCAGGGTTTCATGTATATCTGTGTTTTTTCATTCTTCTTTGATATTTGCATCACAACTATCTGGCAGGCTATTGTCTCTACAGGTCAAAATTACAGCTTTCTATTCATATGTGTCAGGGTTACTGTCTGTTTTCTCAGAAAAAAAAAAGTGAAAAAGTGTTATGCATACTTTTAGTGCTATATCACTCACTTCATTGCTCAAAGTAAAGGGAGAAGAATTGTCTGCTGCATCTGGTAGGAGAAGGACAGAAATGCAAGCAAAAGGGCTAAATGCTGCCAGTGTGCAATTCTTAACTCCAAGGGTTTTAAGCTATATCATTCACTTCATTGCTCAAAGGGAGAAGAATTGTCTGCTGCATCTGGTAGGAGAAGGACAAAAATGCAAGCAAAAGGGCTAAATGCTGCCAGTGTGCAATTCTTAACTCCAAGGGTTTTAAAGAGCTCCTATTTTCTACTCTACATGTATTAAGTTTCAGATATAGGTGTCACGGGATTTAAGTAGGGGCAGAATTACCTCAGTGCTGTCTCCTCTTAAAAATGCTTCCTGAATATGGAAAAGTATTGCATGGGCAGGAAGGAAGGTAACTTTCATCAAACAGATCTGTCATGCAGTGAGACTATTTAACTCATCGAAAAAACTCAGGCATTTTTGCCTCTGAATATAAGTATTAACTTAGAAAAATGAGAGAGATTAATGAAAATTCAAATTGAGAGAATGAAAATAAGAGATAAACTACTACTTTGCAGATGAATGAGTTTTTTTAAATGCTTAAATCCACAAAGCATGTTAAAATGCACCAAGAAGTGCCCTGTTAAGTGAGAAATGACACAGAGAAGGCAATAAATGTGAATGAGGAGCTTTGTGTTCCCCCAGTGCACTATTTGTACACTACAAAGCTTTAAAAGAATTGTAATTCTACACTCACTGTTGCTTATCTTGAAGAAAGTACATGCAGTCTGCAGTGGCTATTGCTATTCTGTTTTTAAAGCCCATCTGAGAGCTCACGGAAGTTACAAACCAGTACAGATATAATGGGGAGCCTTAGAAAATTAAAGAAACATTCAGACAAGTGAAAATCCTTTAAGCATAGTCAAAGGAAGTTAGAAAAGAGGCGATATAGCACCTGACTTTACTTTGTGAATGGTGTCATGGTAGATAACATGTATTTGGTAGTACATGTGTATCTATCAAAGACAAAGGAATATGTCAATAGTGAGTGAATCCCACAAAAGAAAATTATAATAGTATTGATCTCCAGAAAGAATTCAACTCCAAGCTATGCACAGAGTGAATCCAAAACCAGGGTGGTTTGGGATATTTTCAGTAAATAAAAACATGTTCATAGTTCTTCTGACATTTTCTAGCCTCTTAAGTCTTCTTGTAGCTATTATCCCAAAGAACAAGAAGTTACATCAGGAACTTTACTGTGTCATTAACTTACTGCACAGCTTATCTAATGAAATATATTTGTTATTTAAAAGAATATACACATATATTCTCAATTTGGTCATAGTTAAATCTTGTGGAGTCCATGATACAGAGGTTACACAGTCTTTCCTTTTTGGTGGCGTGTGTGAGCATGGTATGCAAGTGCTGTTGGGCATACTTCAGAGTACATCATTAATGTTCAATACCACAGTGGTCATTTCTGAAAGCTGTATCAGCAAATATTTCTGCTAGCAGTCACTTTCTGCAGAGTATTAGTAGAAATCTAACACACTTGGGAAGTGCAAACAGCAGGGTTGACGAGCCTGGGATCAGTGCCAGGTTAATGCAGCTACATGGCTTTTGTACCAGCCAGCTCATATCCTACAAGCGTGGAAAGCAGCTAAAAAGAATGCATCCCTCCATATAAGATATACTTAAACAGGGCCACGACACTGAGGCAAACATTGTAATTACTGATGGAAAAGGATGCCAAACATATCCTCTCCTTCTCTTTTCAACTGGCCAGTCGAAGAGAAAAAGCAATCCTTTCCAAGTAGAAAAATTCATCCTGTATTTCCCTCTTCAAGTTCCTCAAGGTCTCTTTATCCTGATTTCACTGCCTTTTTCAAAGAAATGCTGATTGTTGTTTTGCTCATTGCAAATGCTGATCATAGAACTGTCCTTTTTCCTCTGGCACATTTGCTAATTTTTTTTTTTATTAGTTTTATATATATTGGTAATTATTAGAACTTTATTAAAGCTAGAGCCTTAGCTTCACACAAAAAACTACAATAAATGTGGTTAGGAAGCTTGCTGTAAATCTCATTGCCCAGATTTAATCTGGAAGCCTCAGAGAGGCAATAAACATGGTAACCCCTGTTGCCATTTAATGTGTTACTTTTCAGACTTCAGCACAATCATATTTTAATTGTGTTTACCTCAAGAATCTGTGATACTTCCATGTAATTTAAGTTAGTGAAAGTTAGTAATTCTGTTTTGGGAGAAAAAGTTACCAGTTGTTGTCAAACAATTGTGTGCTGCTTGAGTTTATATGTTCTTGCTGCTATCAACAAATCCAGATTTTCCATATCACTTTGAGATGAGATCTAAATCTCTGCATCAAATGTTAAAACCCATGGCACTTGCAAAACAGGAAGATTTATGTAATGAGCAGAGGTTGAGGAAAATAAGGTAGTTTTCACTAGAGAAGGGAAGGCATTGTGGTGATCTAAACGATGCTTTTCCTCATATGCAGAAGAGTGAAAAAATTGACCTAGTCAAATTTTTCCCACTGGCAAAAACATAAAAACAAGATGACATACTGCACATCCTATGAAATTAGGAGCAGATAGGAACTTAGCATGAAACTACTGTATTTCATCCAAAGGGAAATACACATATTGAATGGATTATAAGAAAGGTCCACTAAAAGTGGCAAAATCAATTTGTTCAAGAGGTAGTTAAAGATATTGTAGACAAAAATGTTTGAAGGACATAGGAAAAAGCAGTATGTTTAAAAAGACAAAAAGGCAAAATAGTTTCTTTGGGTTTCGCATACCTTGATTTTGTGGTTTAAAAAAGATGCTAGTTCAAAAGCTCAGAAGCAGGAAATTATATACTGAGATATTCCAAGTCTAACATCCCAATTCAGAAATGCACGGTCTTGCTCCTATTATATGCTGACCTTGAATACATATTGAATGAGACTTATATGGACCTTTTGTGGGAAAAAGTCAACTTTCAATTGGAAGAAAACAGTAGTTCTAACCAATTTCAGATGAGAGTGCTTCCCCTGTCTTTCTTCAAGCTCAAAACTGTGGAGGTGCAGCAAGCACATTTAAAAGTAGTGAAAGCCTGACCATAGAAACCAGTTATGAAATTCCTACTGTTTCCCAGTTCTGACTTACAATGAGGTCAGAATCTATTGAATGTAATCTAGATATCCTGACTAAATTTAACTTGAGAGACTGTCCAATGGGGTAGCCTCATCAGGGCTATTCCCACTTTAACAATTCTGAGTTTATTGGACATGAGGGACTAAATTTAGAAAGACAAGCATATGCTTATTTACTTCACTAGCTGAATCAAAGCCTGAGTACCTAAAACAGTAGAATATGCAGGAAAAGCTGACTCTGTTTCTTGCCTTTTTTAATATATACTTGGAGATAAGGTTTGTTAATCCCCACAATTAACTACACAGACAAAAAAAAAAAAAAGGTGTCATATTCCCAAGAAGAAACACTTACTTACTGTAAGTGTTAAGGCTTCCCTGGCAAGGAATTTTAGTTTTCTGCTGCTCTGGCAGATTGGTTGAAATTGAGGAGCTGCTTTAGCACTTCTGGGACATGGAATATGAGGAGGATCCAAGAGCATGGAAACTTATTGTGGAAGCTGCCTTCTTGAGAAACTTAAAAATTAAATGACTGAAGCTTTTAGAAATGAATGTAGAAGATTGGCACCCAAATAACAGGTAAATATAAGAGATTGCCCAGGAGTCATTTCCAAGTTGCAAATTTTTTCTATTCTCTGGTGCTATCTGTTGAATGACACTTGCTGCTCCTACAGCTGACTCCAGAGGCAAGCAGACGGTCTGAGAGGTCATAACACACTTGAAGGAGTGAGCTCGGTGGGTTCCTGGTGTGAGAGTGGTCAGTGGAGACCAGCACTCTCAGCATTAAAGGCTGCAATCGAGCTTGGAACATTCAGGTGTCTGTAGCAGCAGGAGCCAAAAGAGGCTGGTTTTGCCAAGACTAGTAAAAACTGAACCTTCTTCCCTCTTACCCCCTCATCTTCTAAGCATAGAAAGGAAGCTAATCTGCTTAATATGCTGCAGTGCAAAAGGAGTCAGTTTTTGGAAGCCTCTGGAGACAGACCCAGGGCAGCTTTCAGGGCCAGCTGGCCCTCCATCACAGCCGAGGACCGGACTGCCACAGGTCAGGGGCTTTAGGGGTGAACTGTCTGCTGAAGGCAACGAAGATCTTCAGATCCATTGGTTCAGTTAACATAAATCATCGTATTTCCAAAACAATTATTTGTTATCTCTAATAACCATATATTCAGGCCCTGGATATTGTTCATTACAGTTGTATTTCTAACAGTGACAACTAAACCTTCACCTTACTATTCAGCTGTGTCTTGACTTGTCTTGTCCATGCATCTGAGCCAACAATGTGGGAATTTTCTTTCCTGCTTAAGCAGGTGTTTAACTTTCAGCACCTAAGCTGACCTTTTGGCTTTGGTTTGAAATTCTGGCCCTGCTGAAATGAGTGGAAGTTTTGGCACTGATTTTGATGGAGCAAGCATTTCATTCCAGGTGCTTTGCTCACTAAAGCATATAAAATTACAAACCATAGACCTTTCCTCTTTCTCAGCTTCTCAGTCATCCTAGGTATCACTTAGTGATAAATGCAAACATCTTGAGGAAACAAAATGGCATCTTAAAAGAGGCTCGTACACGAATGATTAAAATACCTTTTCATATGTATAATAGGTACACATATGCACACACATATATAAGATGTTAATGGGATCAAAGCTTTTCTCCAGCACTTTAATAGGTGGCATGCACCCTCACTTATCTGCTAAAATCAAAACTTGCACGTGCAGGTGCTGGGAGTTGCTTTTTCATATTGTTGGCACAGGGCCACATAGTAGAGCCATACACCTTCATTTTTTAACAAGCCTGTGTTTTCTCAGGTGTTCATTTATCTCTGTGAAGAAGTTTGTCAGACCTGTAACCTCAAGTTTAGTATGCTAATAGGAAGAGGTGCTCTTATTGCCAACAAACAGGCCTTATTCTGTCTTAGATGGAAGAATATACCCATAGAATTCTTTTATATTATTTATAAACATTCTTTGCAAAGGTGAGAATAGCAACAACTGGCATTTGGAACAGACTAACAAAGGATGTGGTAGGTTTTCTGCCACTGTGAGTTTTACCATCAAATTTGGATAACTTTCCAAAAGACAAGTTTGGATTCAATCTGCAAGATGCTGTCCTAGAGACATGAACCACTGTATGAAATGTATGGCCTGTGTTAAAGGCAGTATAAAGGAAACCATAATGGCTTTTATGGGGCTTAAAATCCATGACTATATGTTGGTTCTAGTAGCAGAAAGATACCATGAGCAAAGGCAGAAGACAGCTAAGGGATATTTTCTTGAAGAAAAAAAATACTGCTTTGAATGATGAAGTAGAGCTAAGGAAGGTATATATTACTATCCATGTGATTAATATAAGCACTCTCCTCGTGTGGGCCAATCTCTTAAATCACTGCTAAGTTTTAAAATTGCAGAGTGGATTGACTGAAATTTTGAGTGACTGACTAATTGTTTCTGTTGAATACCTTTTTAGCAGTTTAGAAAGTTACTCTATTCTCGCTACTTAAGACCCATTACACCAATTGTGATTTTTCTGCAGGCAATATTGTCAGTTTCCATTTCTTTCAATACTCTGCATTTTGACAGCAATGCAACCTAGGAGTCTGCTGTTGTCTACTTCAAGGGTTCATTCTTTCTCCTTTACAGCCTGTAGAGTTTTATTGTTGTTTCTCACAGGGTAGGGTAGGGCTCTCGTTTTTCTTTTGTACATTTATTTGATCCAAAGAGCTGGCTCTTGTTATCTAAACTGAAAGTCACTTTCTCATCCATTAGTCAATGTATGTTAAAGATCAAAAGTTTGGGGGATTTGTTGTTGATTCTGATCTCACAACATTTTCCTTTATTTACTGCTCTTGTAGATTCTGTATTTGAGAATCTGAAAAACTTGTTTTCAATGTCAACATCCAAGTGCTTCCCATAAATGAAAAAGCTGGAGTCACTTAAAATAGTTTCAAAGACTTCCCCACACAATCTCAGATGGAACAGTCTGTAGTTTACTGGTATTAATCTATGTTTTTATTTTACATTGTAGTATTATGTTGCCACTTGTCTTTTCTAGTCCTTTTGGATCACTGCTGAAATGTATAAGATTATGAAAAGAAATTATATCTTTAAAGAATGCTAAAACCCTTCTAATTTTTGCTTACTTTTATGGGTACTCTTGAAAATGTACTGTTTTCAAATCTTATTAGGATCAAAAATGTTTAACTCCTACCTATTTCAGTTTCCTGAATGAGCCTGAAAAAAAAAAAACCCAAAGAATAAACAAAAACATAGATTACTTAAAACTGTATATTTTTCTAAGTATTAAAATGAGTATAACTTTCAGAGTCATCAGTTACTCCTAGGAGGAGGCCATATAACAAAAGCAGTCTTTTAGGGAAGGAAATATATGTGCAGGAATATTCAGCTACCCAAAAGTAACCCGACATTTTGTGGACAAGTTACCATCCCACATGTCCACTGCATGGAGCAGCAGGAGCCATTAGAAATATTCTGAGGAAGTACTGGCACTGCAGGAGCTGCCTTAGACATTGCTTGTTCTTTACATGAAAACGTCCTTGAATGGGGTATGTGGCTCCAAATCTGACTTTGCCCCACTGTGTCCTACTGTTGCTCACTGAGATGCTGCTACATCACCTGACAGCCAGCAAGAGCCACAAGTACAGGCAGATACTAATTTTCCAAAGGCATGCTGCAATCAGCATCGCATTGCCAGCGGGTCACCCGTTCCCTCATGTTTGCGTCTCCCAAGGGACATGTCTCCAAAGCTCATGACAAACTTGTGTCTGCTTTCTCTGGGCTGTGCAGAATTGCAGCTGTGGTGGGACATGGATGCATTGCAGCCTCCTGCTGTTGGGCACCGCTGGATCCTGCGTAAGAAGGTTTGAGTGTACCCCAGCAGCTTTGCAAATGACATCTGAGTTGATTTCTCTTAACATGCTGTTTAAAACCTTCCTTTTTAAATAGTAATGCTTTGCTGAAGATTGTTGTCATACGCTAAGGGGCACATCAGAGCTGCAGTGACATCGACATTAGGCGCAGCCCAGAAGCCAGGCAGGTCTGAGACCACCTGGGTCATGCTGCCAAATTCACTACTCATCAGAAAAGGTAGGAGTCATCTTTCAGTGTCCATTATCTTCTCTCTCTTTTTCCTGCTGTTTTACAGTAATTGGTTTTAGTAGTTTTTATGCCTCAACTCCTCTTTTCAATGGACTCAGTGGATGGCTTATTCTCTAATTTCTGGTACCTAACCCCTGAAATTATGGTCAAAGTGCATTTTCCTCTTAGTGCCCTTTTTAAATAAAACAGAGTGAATACCTCTTGAAAAAAAGATTTGAATAATTCTGTTCGTTTATTTTGGTATTTGCAACCACTTTCATTTGCTTTCTTTAAAATCCCTTTTCAGAAAAGGGATTTTAAAATTATTATTATTATTTGTGAGCATAGCTGTAGGAAGAATAAAGGCTGTAAATATGGGTAGGCACAATATTTACACTGCAATTCTGCATCTGTTTATCATGGATACTATATCTGAATTAGGTACTCACTAGTGTGGGAAGAAAAAAATAGCACAGGGCTCAGGTGGACAGTAATTATCACACACAATTAGCCTGGAATACTGGCCATTGCTAATGACTTTGCAGCAGTCTCCAAGTTAAGTTGTAGTTTCACAGAGCTAATTTTAAGTAAAAATTAAGTTAAAAATTTTAAGTAAATGCATTGCAAAAAATGCTAAGATTGACTTGGAAATAGTTTGCTAACGAAAAAGGGGCTGTGACCGTGTATGAAATATCAAACACAGGTAACTAGCCAAGGTCTAGTTTTGATGTTTTTAAGTTCTGATACACACAAGCTTCATTTCTACAGAGGAATTTGCACATAATCCTTTTTAAACTTCCCCTTAATTTTGTTTCCAAAGAATGACCATCTATTTGTAATTTTCAGGTACTGCTTTTATAACGTGCTTTATTCTCTCAATGATGTGTGTCAGTCCCCAGTAAAAACCATGAAGAAAACCATACATTTCGAAATGTGTGTCCTTCTAAGCACTTTCCTAGCAATTTTGCGGAGCTTAAATGCCTTCAGTATGTGTGAGAAAGTAAATATACATGTAACAAAGAGTTCTTCCTTCCTTGGGCAAGAGCATGTTATGTAATGAAAGGAATATTATTCTTGGCATGATAATTAGAAAGAAATAACACATTTGAATAGTACTAGCCCACAAAATGTAGAGCTTACAGCTGGCAAGCCATATAACTTTGTTCTAGGATGAATATTTTTCACTATGCTAGGAGTTACATGGGTGATAAGTCAGGAGCCTTTGTCTTTTGTTAGTTTTTGTAGTAACATTAATACCACTGAAACCATAAAACTTTACATATTAATTTTTCAGAAGTCATTTTCTTCTCATTTCTACTGGACAGTGTTGACTGAAGTCTGTACGTACCAAATCCAAAACCGTTTCATAACAGTATGATGATTTCTTATTTTTTGTATGGGACTTCTTCTAACAGCCCCAGCATATTAGAGGTTATATGTTTATGGAATCTGTCTTTCCTCATATTTCCTTCTCATTTTTTGCCGTAGCAATGCTTGTACAGTCCAGGTTTCTGCTTTCCTCCCAGGCAGCATGACCCTGCCCAGTGATGTGGTTCTGGGCACTGAAGTATCTACCACTTTCAGAGGCAATTGGTACTTTTATTAAAGACCTGTAAGAATCCTTTAGCATCCTGCAGATCAAGTATGGAGCCTTGGGGAGGCTGTGAAGCTCTGAAACCAAATGTTTTTTGTTGTTGCTGCTGTTGTTCTTTTATTTTGCATGAGTGGATTTGCAGAATGATCTCAGTATTAGAAGATGGATATATACTACAATTTTACTTTAAACAACTCTATCTCCAGACTGCATAGTCAGTGCCAAGGACCTTCTGTGTGGGAACGTGTTGAGGTGATGGAACTGTACCACTGCCAGAAAGAGCCAAGGATGTCCCTGCCACTTTATGATTCTGTTTTTCCTGCTCCACATTCTCATATTCCCCTAGTGCAGGTGTAATCACAATATCCCCCTAAGAGAACATCTTTAACAAAAGGGAGAAGAAAATAAATACCTCAGATGCATTCATTTCAGTTCTAATGGAACTAATTATCAGATAATACAAGCCATCTGTAGCCATGTAATTATTGCCAACTCAGGGTAATCAGTGGTGTTTTAGTGATCCTCAGTTTCAAGGGATGAGCAGACACGATGGCCAGGAGCTGTGGTGTGCCAGTTGCAACATCACTGTCTGGTGGAGAAATCTCTGTGTTTGTCTTCAGGGAACGATCTGATCCATAGCCCAAAGATGCTGTTGCTGGGCAGCTAGCAAGGGCATTCCTTGCATGCTTCTGAGTGAGTATTTGGAAGGAGAGTGGGTGGCCACACCTGCCAGCAGCTACAGAAGAGGCTTGTAGTTCCTACCTGCTAGGGAGGCAAGGGTTCTTCCTACATTATATCGCCATTTTACATGCCTCCACTGTAGTTTATTGCAGCTAGTCTATGCAACAAAGAAGGCCAATATGAAACCTTCCTAATGGGATAACAATTCTAAAAATATTCTTTCCCACTCCATTATATAACAGTGTGAAGTGTTGCTAAAGATGCCAGAAATACTGGGAGAAAAAGGAGAGAAAGCACATTTCCCTCTGCAACCTTTCTTCTCCACCACCACAAGCAGGATGAGCTGGCCTCACGACTTTCAAGCTGAGGAAAACTGGGGAGGGATAGTCTGTGATGGAAATCCAAGGGAGCCTCTGAATATGCAGATCATTTAAGAGCTGTTGTTTTCCAGTGTGTGTTAGCGTGCATGACGCTGGTGGGTTCCTTAGGCACCGATAGCCTTTTGGAGGTCGCAGTGTATTCGAGAAGGTTTGCTTTTAGCACCATGTGGCCAGAGTTGTTTGGAGCCCGAACGTGCACTAAAGAACATGTCAGGAAACCACAAGACATAGTTTCTCTGTGTGGCGATAATCTGTAGGGAGCCTGGATAGCTGTAATGGTACATTGCTGCTCGCTTTATGTCTGGCTTCGCATTAACTCTTCAATTTGCTTGCTTTGGCTTCCCTGACTGTTAAATACATACACGCAGGATCACTTCGACACAGTAAAAAATCGGTTTCTGGAATTGGCTCCTTAGTCTCCCAACCTTGGAGCTCCTCGCGCCGGTCCTGCTCCCGCGTGCCGTGTGGGGTCGCGTGCACCGCGCTGCCAGGGTAAGTCACCATCCCACCTTCCCTTGCTAATTTGCTGTGACAGTGACTAATTCCAGAGACATCAGTAATGAGCTAGGGATTTTCTCCTGAATAAAAGTTACTATAAAATTTACAAGGATTATTTTTATTGTTCTCAGATGAAAAATCGTTGTAAAAGGAGCTCTCTCTATCACCCCTGCTTTGCTGTGCCGAACTCCAGTAAGCACAGGGCGTCTGGCTCTTTAACCCTTTTTACAGGTTTCTACTCTTAGATCTCCTCTTCTGCTAATGAAGTTTTGTTATTTCCACCAGGCCTGAGTATTCCGCTCCCCTTTTCTCTAGCTCTTCTCTATTTTGGTCATTTAGATTTAAAGAGGGTGGCCAAAACCAGGTAGCTGGAACATCCAGAATCTGTCTCTGGGAGAGGGCATTGTTGTCTTCCCTCCCCACAAATCAGGTCAGCGCTTGCAAGGCTGCAGAAGCACCATTTCCTTTCACATCATAGTTACAGAATAGCATCTCTCAGGACCAAGAGATGCAAAATGTGTTGACCTGTGAAATATGACCCCCATGAATTTATGGTACTGGAGGAAACTCTGAGTAGTTGTTGCTAGATCCGGTTTTGGTTAGTATTTACTCCTGCTTTTATTTAAGCAAACGTGCTTTACATACCTTATATTCCTTGCTGATTGCATCTAGATGCATTGCATTAAAATGATGTCAGTGCAGATGATGAGGGCTCTGTAGACAAAAAAATATTTCATAAAAATAACCAGTTATTTGAGAACTTAAAAAAAGGAAAATGCTTCTTTTTCGTTGTTGTTTGCCATACTAAACCCATTCAACCTCAGATTTACACTGTCTGTGACTTTAAAATTAAAATTAAGAGAGACAGACAGAAAGAACCAAATATTAACAGGGGCACAAAAAAAACAAAGTCTGGCAGAGGGCACAGCAGATGCCTTCCTAGGTAACCTGCTGTTTCATCGAGTCATAAGATGGAAACTGACCTTAGAGCCAGGTGACCTGCAGAAATAGAAAGGTGCACTACAGGGGGAAAAAACCCCAAACACACAACAACAACAACAACAAAACCGACACAGAAAATCAGAGCAGCAATTTAGCTGCGTGTACCAGAAAATATTTGGCTTGGCTAGAACGTCGGTTTAAGGTTTAAGCAGTTCTTGATTTTTCTCAGGTTGGTTTATGCACCATTAACAAGGGGACCATACTATAGTTAGCTCAGTCACACAGAAGCTGCTCCCAGCATCTCAATATCTTGAACTGTGCTAAAGGTACAAGTCAGAATAAACACACAACACTTATAATTTATGCTTGAAGCGAATAGTGCTTCACTGTCGCATCTCGATTAGCCATGGTCGCTTATTTGGCCTCAGGATGATCTTTGCTATGGGCCCCGGCAGATTTCTTAGCCAAGATAGAGCACCGTGTGAACAGGGACAGCCCAGCCCCTCGGCACTGCGCTCCAGCCCCAGCACCTGGGAAGCTCCTGCCCCAGGGGAAGGCCGGGTGTGTGGCATCCCTTGCTAGGCCAGCTGCCCCGCTGCGGCCCTTGGGGGCTGTCCCGGCGCTCCCTCAGCGGCGGCCCAGTCCAGCTCGGCCCACCCTCCCGGAGTGCGGCTTGCCCTTGCTCAACAGCTTGTGATTCCCCGTGTTGCCCCCAGGTCCCGGCTGGCTTCTGAGTTTAGCCCTGACGGTTTGGTTTGTAAATATTGGTATAGCCAGGTCAAGTTAGCCCTGGCTCCTTGCAGGGATGCTTCCTTGGTAATTCCTCTCAATTTTGTGTTGGATTCTTTGTAACTTTGCTCCTTAGAGATTTTCTATGGATTTTTTATGGAAAGCATTAAATGACCGGTAATTACATTTTATTATTGGTGAAAGAAAGACTAGATGATGACACTCGGCTGATGTCCTGATAACCGTATAGCCCTCTGCGAGGCATTATGCCACGTTCCTGTACGGCACAGCCCGTTGTCACCCACATAGCAGTGACAAAACAGGAAGCCTTGCACTTAAAGTATGTGCAAGAATATGCATTAGAAGTTCATATCATCTTAGCATATTAGACAAAAGATTTTCCCCTGTAATTAGAAGTTTAAAATACCTTATGTAAAATGCTGTCCAAATGCAACTGTTTTTCTTCAGCTAATGCAGTTGCATTAAGCCTGATTAAAAAAAAAAAAACCCAAGCCCAGACATTTTAAAAAGCCCTTTCTAGAATTCTGTGGATGGATATAATACTAAATGATGTTTCTGCAGCAAGGAGGGGTTAAGCAGGCTCAGCTGTGATGGCTCTATTTCCAGCTCCAGTAATATATTCCAGAGTATCTTGCAAGAGATCCTATAAATTTGAATACAGAAAAAGTGAATGTTCTTTTACACGGGCAGGTCTTTTCCTCCAGCATAAATATTCTTAGTCTGTTTTTTTGAGATAAAGGCAGTATCATTACCAGACCAATGGCTGGAATTTCCCTTTGAAAAGGAATCCTTGTAAATGCTGTGTCTCTGAAGCCAAATGCTCATAATCTCTAGTGAAAATGTCACTGAATATTCCATATAAATAGCAAATTGTAGTGACTAGCATCTTTCAAACTTTATGCAAAGCTAATTTTAAATAATGTTAAAAAAACCAAAAAAGCTACTTTCTGTGTAAATAGTTTTGAATTTTTATGTTTAAGGATATGTAACTCCCTTCAAGAGTTTTGAAGTTCATGCAACTAAGTCCTATGGAATTAAATGAAAATATTAATGTGTTTCTTTTTATTTTTAATAATTTAAATCTCATAATTTAATTAAAATTCCTTCACATTTTTCTCTAAATAAAAAGTTAAAGTGGATTTGCAAGCAATCACATTCGTCAAACTGTGTGCATGAAAACAAATCCACTATCTAAAACTCTATAAAAAGAAAGTCGTAAGTCTAACATGTTACCATGATGAATAATGTACAGTAATTTCTTACAGTAGGTTTAGAAGATTTTTTCAATCAACTCTGACCTCTAAACTACACAGAAAAATAAATAATAATTCCATTAGATCTCAATCTTTGAGTTTTTTGTTTGAGGTTGCTTGGCTTAATTTAAAAAACTTTAAGATATTTTTTGCCTTTTCTTATGACAAGTAACATAAAATATAAAATATTTCCCCATATAACAGTAGCCGCTGGTGTCCTGTGTCAGGGTATTAACCTTTTTAACCCTGTCAGTTGGCTGGGGCCAGGAAATATGGACTAGTCTTTTACTACTCTTCTGTGTGTCACAACTTTATTACACATCACATTTTTACTCTTCTGAAGTGTCTGTAGTACTAAAAGAGAAAAAAAAAAAAAAAAAGCCTTGTAAAGAGAATGCAGTGTTACATGGCCAGAAAGTTATGTAGGTCTGAATATCATGTATTTTATCAAAGCGATGTCCTTCTCCATCCAGAATGCATTATTGTTGCTCTGCAAAATCTTAACATCAAAGAAAGACTCAGGGTTCTGTTTCATATTTTGTAAAGGTGATCTCTGAGCATTTCTAGTTGAATTATTCAAAAGTTTGCTGTATATCATTTTGCTGATGACAAGAAAGCTGTCTCGTAGCTTTAGTGGTGTCTGTACAGTTGGCTTGTCTTTCAAGTCAGTATAAAGCCATATATACCTGATTAGCAATAAATATTTCAACTGCTATTAAAGAAATATTAGTTCCCACGGGCAATAGTATTGCCTCTTGCTTTTACATACTATACTCTTCTCAGAGACCTTGTACACATCCTCCATTAAAAATAGTAATGAAAATTATATAAGCACTTTAAAATCTCATCACGGTAACATGGCATCTTGTTGCTAAGAGAATAGAAAAACATTGCTTTATCACTTAATTATAAATCTTCAGAGACTTACACATGATTTTCAGTAATCCAGATGGTGGTGGAAGAATGTTATCTTCCAGTAAACATCACTTTGCTAAATATATAACAGCTTTGGGCATTACATGGCAAGCTGTATCCAATTCTCTTCTCACTGCTGGGGTTATAACTGATGCAATAGCTTGGCTTCTTGCTTCTTACTCTTATGTCCATTTTTTCCAGATTGCCACCCATAATTTACTATTCACATTTGTGCAAAAAGTTGACCTCCAAGTACTATTTCTTCTGACAGCCATGGTAACAACTGCTTAAAGTGCCTTAGAGTGTCATCAAACTGTAGTGGTATCTGCCTGCCAGGGGCAAGAGCATTACAGGAAAAGGAATCCTAATTCCTCTTTTGATGCTGACATTGGACCCTCACCTGCTGTAGGCAGGTGGCCCCAGCCATCACCCTTGGCTTGGGGAGATCTGCCTTGCTGCTGCACCTCCTGCCTGTGCTTCCCTACAATCCCCTTCACCTTGCTTGCACCTCTGCTACCGCCCTCCTCGCTTGGAGCCAGAAACTTGCAAGGTTTTGATCCGCCACTAATGTAAAGTTTATGCCCTTTGCTGGGCAAACCCCACTGGCCCACAGGGTACCAGCTGAGCTTCCACTTCCCAGGTAGCAGCCCAAACTCTAGTACCTTGGACCCTACCCTGCTTGTTTTCTTTTTTTCTCCTCAGCCCCCTTTGATTTAACTCCTGGCAGTCACACAGGGTTATGTCACACAGATAACCTGAGGGAACTGTGACATTTATACCTGTAACTGTCATGCTCCGCAGCAGGGTATTGCTTTGGGGAAGCTTAAATATGATCCAGGGGAGCATTCCAATGACTTCATCACAACTAGATGGAATTTGGTTCTCAAAGTCACTGTTCCTCCTTAGCAACTTTAGTCCTTTAGAAAACAGATGCAAAGACAGTGGCAATGCTCCCTGTGAGGAGGTTTTGTGTGCTGCAGTGGGATTTCACCTTCATCCCAATCCCTCTGTGCACCTCTGGCAACCTTTTGTAGCCAGCTTGTTGGGAGATGGATGTTTTGGGGCTGAATTCAATCAGGAGAGCAGTAAGAAATAAAGTGAGGGGTTTTCCCATTTGGTGAGATGATGCAGCACTGCAATAATCTGGAAATAAATGGACTGAGTAGTCCTCTGCTTGACTGGTTTTTAAGTGAAATAGACAAAATAAAGGAGAATATACTTTCAAGAATAACCCTATCTCAGACTTTTCATCTGAAGCTAGTTTGAGTTGGTTACTATTCACATTTTCCATTTCCTAAACTAATCAGTATTCGGAGTTTCCAGTTGTGGTTTGGTTGCTGGTTTTTTTGTGTGTGTGGGTTTTTTTCTTTTCTTTTTTTAAAATGCTTAGTATTCACAATGTCCAATTCTTAACAAATGTTACTTCATTCTGACCTTAAATAAAAGCACAACATTTTGAAATTTTAAACAAAATCAAAATTCTGGGAAAAGGATGTTTTCCCAGAATTTTTATTATGGAATTATTAAATGTGTTCTTAATCTTTGGGTATATTTATAATTGTGCGACATATTTGTTTTTAATGGCTAGTTTTGTTCCTTGTTCATGATATGTCAGTAATAGTAGTAATCTGGTAGTATAGTAATTAGTATGTTCTGTTAATTTTAAATTAAGGAGAAGTTCTCATCTGATTAAAAACACCATCTCTTCATTCACAGTAGGTACATCTTAACCACCCCTGACAGCGATTTACATCACTAGAAGAAACACCATAGTACACCAGTACAGAAACTGGTGTGTCTGTATGGTCCAGAGCAGAGCAATGCTGAGAGGTTAATGAGGGTCCTAAACTCAACAGAGCTGTGCTGGAAAAGTTGAAGATCGGTAAATGCAGCAACAGGTAATGGGTTTGCTTGCGTTATCATCTTTTGTAGATCCCTTAAAAGTAGTCCAAAGACTTCTGAAGAGACTAGTGGAATTCAAGTTTGTGGCTTTCTTTTCACTCTTGATCCTTGTGCAACATATTTCAATCCATGCTAAGGAGCTAAGAAGGAGCAAGCTTTCGTGATTACTTTGTGTCATGTTCGGCACTGTTAGTTTGTACACTGTGTACTACTACTGACTTGCCACAAGCTACAAATTTAAGAAAAGAGCATTATACATATCTCTGAAAATTTGAGATTATAAATGAAATTTCAAAATATTCTGTGGGGAAATTTCAGTGAAAATTTGTTAATTTCAAAATATTTTCTTTAAATAAACTTCATTCAAACTTCTGAGGTTTTACCAATTAAGTTTACGGGAAAGGATTTTTTGACTAAAATTTCAGAAGTCCTATATATATGGAGAAGGACCAGGCATATCTGATCGAAATGAATTGCAAATAGAGATGTAATTTAACTGAAATTTCTAATCTAAGGAGTACTCCTTATTCATTTATTTCATGGGAAGGACAATTTGTTACCCTTCTTTTCCTCTATCAGAACGCTTTCTTACTTGGGGAATATGCTCTAAATCTTCACATTAAGTATTAGTTGCAAATGGCTTATTTTTCTGGAACACTATACAAATAAATCCTGTCCTGTTTTAGTAAGACAATAAATTTTACCCATGCTAAAAATGGTATCTCCCTGTTCTATATTTATAGCTGAAATATTTTTTTAAGTTCAAGAGTTGTTCAGGGAGGTGTGTAGATGCCCCATCCCTAGAAACACTCAAGGTCAGGTTGGACAGGGCTCTGAGCAACGTGATCTAGTTGAAGTTGTCCCTGCTTATTGCAGGAGGGGTTGGACTAGATGATCTTTAAAAGTCCCTTCCAACCCATAACATTCTATGATTCAATGGCTTTGCTTTCATTTTTTAACCAGCTGAGTTTTGTGGTAAGAGTAATTAAAATAGCAACACATCTGGTTCCAGTAGCCTCCTGGAATGCATTTCATGCAATACACGCCCCTGCTTTGCCTGGCCTTGCCTTTCCCTATTGTCTTTTTCCAGCACAGCAAATACAATTGCTTTATACCAAATGTCACACAGGACTTCGTTTAAAAAAAAAAAAAAAAAAGGTTATCCTTTTCTGGCATATTTTTCTAATTTATAATATGTTAGTTCATCTTCATTTTATTCTTCTTTCTGGCATGACTGAGAGTTTGGAACTTGGTTTTAGATTTTTGTCTATATGCAGCTAAATGCAATCAACTTCCAGTAGTAAACTTTTGGTCACTTAGTCCAATATGCAGAAACAACATACCCTGTTTTAAGGTTTTATTTTTTTCTTCAAGACACTAATATGTTGTTCATTATCAGAGGACAAAGGGCACTCTGAATTGTAATAAGGACTTTCTGGTTTTAAATTCCATTACTTGCATTAAAACCACTTACTGCCACTAAGAAAAATGAGTATAACTTTGCTCAGTTTGTGGCAAATAGGCAGTCTTTTGATATCTTATAGCAGAATGTTTCAGTTAATAGGCCTGTACTTGAAAGCACCCTTTCACACCAATGGTTGCAAGTGCATTCTGTGTTTTTGTTTAAGTCTGACATCCATGAAAAGACAACCAAGATCTGTTTCTTATTGTGCATTAAAGAGGATTCTTTGGAAATTGCTGAATAACTTAGCAATATGCTCTGTATCATTTTTACTGATGACAAAAGAGTTGTCATCTCTGGTGCATCTGTCTAAAGTATCCTCTTGGATAACTTCTGTATATCGCAATCTGCTTCATTTCTTCAAATAGGAAGCAGTTTCAAAAGCCCTATTAATTGGCAAATACCAAAATATTTCACTTATTTTCAAGAAACAAAATGGAGCTTGCTCACTCTTGGGAATCAGTTTCCAAATAATAAGTATTCCATTAAAAAGAAAAAGAAAAAAAACCCCACAACACACTTGCACTTAATTCAAGAGCAGAACTGGTTTTTTTAACGCAAAAATGTTGTATCATTTCAATCACTCAGGTCTTTGCCTTGGCATGTTTAACGATCACAGCTGTACCAAGTTGGTTTATCTTCCAGTTAAGGTCAGGACAGTTGGTCAGGCCTGGAGACTGACTTTTATTATATTTAGTGTTTATATTAATTTTATTCTGTTTATTGCTTTTGTACTTGGAACAAAAAAGGGGTTCTTTCCAAATGAAACCTTTTCAAATCAAGATGTAGGCTACCTCTGTCCCACTCATGAGGCCACCATCCCACCAGGCTTCACCTGCAGGATGGTTCAAACTTGTTTGTGCAGTCCTTCCCCCCAGGCTGTGCGGGACTGATGCAGGGAGGTGTTGGGCCCAGGGAGCACACACCTGTGCTGGGAGGGAGCTGAGGTTTTAGCCACTGGTCTCTCCTGTAGAGAACATTTTAAGTCTGCTTGAAAACTTGGTGTAACAGGTGCTTGAGGCACAGCCTAGAATAAACGAGTGCTCCAGCTGCCTGCTGGTATGTTTAGCACAGTGGGTTAAGTGAAAATGGGGGAGTCACTGCAAAAAGGAGCTGAATAGTTTTTGAACCACACAAATTGCACATCAACATTCCCCTTCTTTAAAAGAAGAAGAGTGGGTCAGAAAGGAAGGAAGGGAGACAATGGGAGAGAGAACAAACAGGATGCACCTCCAGGTCCTGGCTGGTACAGCTGTGTATCGTCCCAGATAACGGGTGAGACCGGCTCAGCAGCTAACCTGGTTTTTCAGATAGAGCTGGGGCAGCTGGGTGGTGGCCATTGGTAAAAAGAAATCTGCCATGATCAAGGAAATCTCCTTTATAAAACATGAAGTCATTTTCAATACATTTTAATCAACGGTGCTAGCCAATGATGTTCAGTGAACATATTTGTGTTGGTTTTAGCCTGTAAATATTTGGACTGCCTGTGACATAGTGGAGACCCTTTCTTTCTGAATCCATAGGGCTCAGATTTAGGATATCCCTGGTACATCTGAGGGAGTTTTGCTGGAGGCATCTCTAACACTAGTCTTAAGTGAGCCTTTTTTCACTGTAGTTGCAGCATAAACTCCAGCCGTAAAAAGCCATCCCTGGGAAAGCTGCTCTGGATTCGTCACATTCCTGTGACTTGTGTTTGGTAATTATGATACTTAGATTGAATGAATGTTTTTCAAAACCCTGAGGGTTTTGATTTAGCATATTTTGTCAGGTCATTATAGATACAATGAATAAGCATCAGTACACAAATCTGGATCAAAACATCCCTATAATTTGGACTTCTCATTCCCAGGGATTTTGGGATCCCCTCACTGCTGCCAGATGTAGATAGCCAAGAAATTGATAGCTTCTAATTGTATAAAGCTCTTGGAAAAAGCAAAAATTGTTTAGTGAGATGTGAAGATCTGTACACTTATTGCTGCCTTCACAGCTTCTTCCACCCCTTTTTCTCCCCAAACAAAATGTGAAAGTTAGAAAAATGTTACTATTTTAAAACTATAAAGACTGTCTCTTTTCACTTTTCTATGTATGCATATACTTTGCTTTCTTCTTTTAATGTCAGTTCAGGCAATGTCTCTGTCATCCTGTCTTACACTGTGATTTTAAGATGTCATCAGAAACATTTCTTTTAGTGACTACCAATCATTAATTGCTTCTCCTGTATGTCTACCGAAACATTATATAATTATATTGATATATAATGATATAGTATATACCATATATAGATATAATGGTATATACTGTTCATGAGTACTATGTTTGTATAAACATACTGCTAATACTGTGTTTCTCCAATAGAGATCTCTATAAATCTAGACCTCCAGAGGTACTTTATAATGACTTAAACATTACACCAAACAAAAGATTCCAAGGGGACATGATCAGGATGTAATAATGGGCCAATGTCAAAAAGGATTTATGATTATTATTCATATGACTCAACCATATGCTCCAGCTACTGCTGTAATCTTCCTAGTCTTGGTCTGACATCTGTAGTGATAATGAGTAAAATTGCATTACGCCACAGAAAAAAATCAAGGCACTTAAAAAATAACTCGTGGGCTGCCAGGAGAAACATTGACCCCCTCTGTAGGGTCAAGAGATGGTTTTAAAATATGCTGGATGCTCCTGACAAAGTTGCAGCACTCTGAGGATCTGGCAGCCAGCTGTTCTAGCTTTATTAGAGAAGAACTTAAATATAATAGAATACTTAAACCATATGTATTTATCACTGCAGTTAAATACCATGCATGATGCTATTGAGTTGACTTAAAAAAAAAAAAAAAGGATGTCACCTGTTTCATTTTATATAGTAGGACAAGTGGTATCTGTTCTAAATAAGGTGAGACTGGGGAAGATACTTAAATAATGTGTCTCCAGGATCAGCTGAACAGTCATGCTACCTGTTTGTGTCTCCTGATTAAGCATCAAGTGACTACAGTGAAAAGACAGCTATTTCTGGTTTGCTTCCCTCTAACAGTCTTGGTCTGTCTTGGTCTTTTATGGAGCAACCCTTGGCTCTGGCTGCAGCTGAATCTGGTGCCAGCTGGGAGACAGTAGCTTATCTGTGCCATTTCCAGGTTTCCTCGTTCAGTGGGAATTTAGCAAACATGCAAATACCTTCTGGAGAGGTGTCCAGACACTGAGAACTCCTTCCTGTTTCTGGACTAACGTATAGTGTTGTGCAAGGTAAATATATGAGCATAGACTTCCCTAGTTTCTGTCGAAGTTCGTTAATGTTCCATTATTGACTGCAGCACTTAGGCGGGAGGTGAAAACTCATTTGTTTCTCACTGAGAGAAAACTCAGATGAAATGGCCTGATGTCAACCCTTCTAATCCTGCAGTGGTGATTAGCAGATGGGCAGCAAGCAAAAGTCAAAGGAGCTCATGCATAAGGTGGGCTAAGTCACAAACCACCAACGTTGCTATAAAATCATGGCCAAACATAGCAGTAAAGGACAAATATTTAGGCAGTGTCAGTCAGTCAACTAATGTATGTATCAGCATATTAGTGAGGAAATCCCCAGAAGCTCTGTGGGAGTTTTTCTTTTTGATCTGCCACCACCTGCCAGGCTGCTGGCATTGCCGCTGCAGCCACCAGGCAGGCGGGAGCAGTTCCCTGGGGACTCCAACAAGTTGCTCCTTAAGGCAAATAGCCACTCCGTTACTTCAGCGGCAGACTGAGCAGTCAGCAGCAGGTGAGCAGCAACAGACAGGGAACCAGAGTAGAGGCAAGCTTGTCTGCCTGCCCCCAAACAGTGACGGGAAAGCTCCTTCCCTGCTCATTACTAGCGGCAAATGTTCTTAATTGCTGTCAGACTTGCACAATCTCCCTTTTGCTCACACTAAATTCTGGAGCCTCTCCTCATCCTCCTGAGGTCTTCAGCCAAAAGGCACGTTCGACATCTGTGAAGCCTGAAGTCTTGGCTCACATGAACACAAGCACTGGTAGACTCGAAATGTTGTTTTAAGCACCTGACATCCTCCATCTGTCTATTTTTAATTATTTCTAGTCTATAGGGTGACCTAATCAAACAAGCTCCCGTCTGATGTCAAGGTTCTTTCTTTGCTTTAATCTCTTCACATTTCTATATAATTTCTTTTTCCTCTGGAACTATCAAAGTATTTTCTTGAACAAGCCCATCAGTGAAAAACAAAGTCTGCATTCTTGAATTCTAAGTCACATATAAACCTTAAAGATGCTGTTTGCTCAGCGTTGACAGAAGCAGTCATCTGCCCTAATTTACCTTCATCGTATGTTTCTATTAGAGCTGTGAGAGCGTGCATAAACTCACCAGGGAGACGTGCATGCTACAGGCCTCTCTTAAACTCTCTCAGCTCTAATAAAAACACATGGGCTGAAGCACTGTCCTGTATTGGGACAGTAGTATCTCTCTGTCCTGTGTTCTTTCAATATCAAAACAATTGTCTCTGAGAATATTCATTCACTTAAAGTCATCAAAACAGGAGTGGAGGAATGGTCACAAGGAACTGTCTCTGGTCCATTGATGTTCTTTTGCTCAGTCCTACCAAGGAGCTTAAAGATGCTTTACCTCTAACTCAGGTGTCAAGTCTGATATCCCTTTTTGAACCCAGTTATTTCTCAAATCCTTATGCAGAGAGAGTGGTGCCGTGGACTAGCACACACGGACCTCCAGCAGTAACTAAAATGACCCACTTATTTCTATAGGCTCATATTTCTAACCAGGATTTTCGTACCTGCTGTGAAATTTTTGAAGGCCTACCAACTGACAAGTATTAGATATGGATGCATACAACCACATGCATAAACATCAAACAGAGACAATATGAGATCAACAGTAGAAGAATTATCAATGTGGCTGTTGGGGTGCTTCACTTTTAACTTGTAGAAATTACTTAGATTAGAGAAAGGTGTCATTTGATCTTCCATTTTCCACAGATGCTGCCAAATAGTTTTCTAAATCAGTCCCAAATGTAGACTGGTCTCTGTGCTGGGCTGGTGTGAGCATAGTAGTGGTTTTGTTCCTTCTTACTACCTTTTCTTCTCCCCCCATGCTTCCTCCCAGAGTTTGGGGTGAGAGCACTGAGCCCCAGAATATCACATGAGTTAGACAAAACAAAGCTCCAACATGCACTAGATGTAATAACCTGCAATGTCTCCCCTGTCATCCCGAATTACTGGAACACACTGCGTTTCAGCCCTGCCTGCCTCCATGCCTGCGTGTCAAAGAGCGGTGCCTCCTCCTCGTCAACCGGGCTGATGCAGGGTCAGGTGTCAGCTCCTTGCTGAAATGTGCTTGCATAGCATTCTGCTTGTCTCCGAGGTCATGGGCAAACCGTGCTTAAACCAGTCACCTGCATGAGTTATTGGCTTCTCACAAATGTTTTGGGGTTTGCTGGCTCTACCCAGCAGTACTGGAGAGATTGGTCACTGCCAGCAAGCGAGTCAGACACTCGAGACTCTCCAGTACCTGACTGGTGTCTTTAGATGGGTCATAAACCAGCCTTCCCATTTGTAGTTAGGGGGAAATATTTCTTTCCACACCAGGCTGGCAAGGCTGTGCATTTGGGAGCTGTGCTTTGTTTAAAAAATAACTCTTCTATGACATAGTATGCAAGCCATGTCTGAAAAGATTCTGGATATGCATTTTATAAACTCAGCTCTCATGGGGAGATAGGTCTTTGGTGATGTCACTGATCACTTGCTATCTTAATGATGTTCATTGCAATTTTGGCCTTTCACCTTACTATTTGGAATTCCTAACGGGTGTTGAGAAACCCCTGAAGGCCATGGTGGATGGGCTGTGTAGACAAATACTGTCCAGATGCGTCTGTGTAGGACACATTGCTGCAGCCTCAGATGACTGGACTTTTAAGAGCTAATGTGCCGTTTTAGCCTTATAGCTCTTACAGTCCTAAATTAAGTCACATCCATTGAAACATCCATTGTAGTAGGCCTCTCAAAATTCATCTCAACCAGGTAGAAACAGGTTAGAAAGCCCTTGCTGAAGTGTACAGCAAGCACTAAGAGCCAAGTGACCACAAGTACTTGAAGGTAGTAGTCTTCCATTGGATTCACTGGCTCCAGAAAAAAAAACATTTTCTAGAGCCACATGGTGAGGGAATCCACACCTACCACTTCATCACAGCCCTGTGTGCCTTAAAGAGGGTTGAGGCTACACAGTGACACATCTGCAATCTACCCTGGTGTACTCTGGCACAGTTGAAAGGTAAAGGTATAAAACTAATATTTCGGGTAAATCATTGGAAATATGGCACGAAGTGGTAAAACAGGTGTCTTCCTGTAAATCGGTGAATTGTATTTTTTCTCCACTTACCCCTGCAAATACTGTGTGCTGCATCCATCAAAGCACTGAGCCTTCAAATAGCTTTGAGACTGTGTACGTTCTTGTGTGTGATGTTTTTAATCAACGATACTTTGTGCTGTGTTTCAGTTACTGCTGCCTTGTTCTTATATTCAGTTGTCTTACAATGGAAAGGATTTTGATCATTTTGTAGCACGCCATTTGCTCTCACCTTCCACATAATTTTTCCTCTTTTTACCTGATTAAAAAAACAGCTAGCATGGCAGAATCCCATATGTATGGCCTGGCACAGCGCCAGTGAAGACCCCACCCACCCAGCAAAACAGATTTTTTTAACAGTAATTTCTTGAAGCGTGACTATATGAATTTGGAAAAAAACATTGTGGGAAGAACGCAAAGGGATTGAAAGGGCTTGTTTTGTTTTTATTTGGTTTGCACAATGTAATTTTTTGCTTGCAGCAACATTATTTAATGATGATCATGGCAGAAGCAATTCCTAGTGTCAAGCAGAGTCTTGCTTGACACTAGGAAAAAAGGTTCTATTTAATCTTGCATTTATTTTAAACCATATTAAAAAAAAAATCAGTGGAGCACTAAGTGCTCAAGAGAACAACTTGAAAGGCAAAGTTCAGGGCCTTAAATGCATATCTGCTCTGCTTACAGATGTGAGCTGGCTAACATGGCGAAGGACAGGGTTTTAAGTGGAAAAGAACAGTTGTCATTTTCTGTCCATGAATATCCAAGGTAAGATACAGGCAGTTCTAAGATGACTAAAACTCTTGCAATAATGCTTGCCTAATTCACTTCTTAGAGCCTGTCTGGACATTTTGCTTCAAAGGAACAATTTGCAGGAAGAGAATTGGAAAATCGGACTAGAAAGTCATACCATGCATGTTCAATAGGGCAGCATGAATACAAGGATTTAGGAGGCTGTAGAAGTGGAAAATAGGGATATAGTAATTGGCACTACAGATAAATCAGTGAGGATAGATACAAGAAGGGATTATTAAGAAACAGGCAACAATTCTGCCCAGCTGTCCTTGGGTCACAGAACTGAGCTATGTGCATGATGCAGAATGGCATGAGACAGATCAAATTCCCGAAGCCTGAAATGGACTGAAGATAATGTCTATTGTAGTCATTGCTTCCTTTTGATTTTTGCTTTTGATAATATCTATTGCTGCCATGCCATTGCTTCCTTTTTTAGCACACCTAAAGTGATTTGCAGGGCATAGAAGCATGTAGAAATGCTCGAGTATCATCAAAGGTGATGGAAAGAGAAATCTTATAACTTAAAAGTGTATTTGTACACTAACAAAGGTCTTTTGGTAGAATGCAACCTGTATCACTGATAATCTATCAAAAATATCAATCCAGGGCTACAGTGTCCAAAATCAACGCAGGGAAATTTCTTCCCAGTGGTCACAGTGTGGGAATAATCACTGCCACCTTTGTGTCAGCGATTTCATATCTTTCAACAGACTTTTCTATCATCCTAGCAGTAGTGGTTTGTGAAACAAATGAGGTCCCGTAAGTGAAAACATAAGTAGAATAAGTGACCTTCATACATAGAGGTATAAAATAACAAATCAACCATCACAACGAACCAACAGTGCAGTGTGCACAGATGGAAGCAGACAAAATAAATTAAAACAATGTTGATATCTGCTGTGTTCCCCAGTATCAAAGAGGCTCTGAAAAGTTGCCCACATATTTTTTTCCAGTTTTTTATACTCAGATTTTTAAAAGCCCAGAATAGCTGTTTTCCCTATCATTTAATGACAAATTGAAGGAAGGTCTACTATAACTTCAGTAACTAATTGAGCTAGTAATTTAATCATAAGTTCGATGGCTAAGCTTTTTTTATTTTCAATAATAATTTTTACTCTCTTTTGTGCTCTTTAAGATTAAAACCACTGACTTAAACCCCCATATTAAAACTCAGAACAAAAAAAAAGAACTTATAAAAGGAAGTAGATGAATACGAGTTGCAGGATGTTTTTATTAGAGTACTTTTAGAAGAAATTGTTGGTGAAATATTGTTCTTGTAGCTCAGTTTTCCTTACTACTGAGGAAAATCAGAAGCAGAAAAGGAGGTGGTTTTTGGTCACACCACAAGTCTAGGGAATTAGGGCTCAGTCTCTGCTTACTGTTTAAACTCATAAAATGTGTAGGCTCATCGCTTATTTCAGTGGAGTTGTTCTGATGAGCTGGAAGCTGTGCCAGACCATTCACCCAGGTTACTTCTAACCAGATGTACAAGCCAATACTCCACCTTTCCGTACCTGTGTTCTTGGTGTCGACAGGAAGGAGCCAACACATCCTGTAAGCAGAATATAGCCATGATAGTGTGTCACACTGGAAGAGATTTCTTTCTTCCAGAGATCCATGTGTTTTATAAGGGTAACAGAAATGTCTTTCCATGCAAATTCCAGCACTGACACACTGAACTCAACAGATTTAAACCAGGAAAGAATTTGAACAATACATCTAGAGTAGAAAAATCAGAAACAGAAAAATGGAGTGTTTTTTGTTGTTTGGATTCTTCTTAATTTCATTTTACTGTTTTATACAATGAGTTCCCAGAGTTTTTGAAAGCTTCAATGACTCTACTGGAGGAAAAGGCGCCAGCAAAGGTATAAACTTGTATACCTGGTCCCATGTTTTTACCTGATGCAAGTATGATATTTGACATATAGGTAACTAGATATACAGCTACATAGTCAGCTAATTACGAAGCAGTGTTGCATGAACCTTGCTGTTTTCTGTGTTCGTTAAAGTTTTTTACACCCTTCCATCACCTGTGGGGGCTTAAAACAAAGTTAAGAAAAGCACTACTGCTGCATCAATATGACAGAACTCCAAGACAGAGAAAAAGCTAGGTTACTGCCCTGACAATTCAACCAGCTAAAACATTTTTTCTGTGTAATCAAATGTGCCTGCCTCGTTATCATGCTTAAGCAAACAGCTTAATAGGTGGCTTACTCTTAGGGTGTACAACCCCATATAAGAAAATCTTGCTTTGTAGCCTGTCTTGTGAAAAGCCAAACATAGATTAGGCTCTGGAAGTTGTTTACAAAATTGCTCTCGGTCTGACCCGATGATCAGGTTGGTTTTCAGCTTTATGAGCCTCTGGGCTTAGTCGCCTCTTCATGTTTCTCTGATGCCCAGAGCAGTTTTCCTGGGGTAATCAGTGTCCTCTGGTGGCTGATATCCTGATGCAAATCCCACAGGTCTCGCACTAAGAGAGGGGGGGCTGGAGGCACTGTAAGCTGCTGAGCCACAAACCCCTTATTTCCGTTTTATAAATCAGATGTTCTTTTTTGCTGTGCAGTATCTTACTTTCCTTGCACGTACCCTTGTTATTCAAAATGCCTTATGATTAATGAAAATGCTCAAACGGACACTACAAACCATGTCCTCTCCTTGTGAGTCTGTGCAATGGCCCTGGTGCTCACGGGTGCAACCGTGGCATTTGTACCACTCTAAGGAGGCATGAAAGGACAGGTTTTAAATGGCTTCTGCCGTGAGATTTTCATAAAGATAGGTTGTGTCTGTGAAAGCTTGTAAGTCGACTTGCGTGCACCCACATCACACAGTGCTGTGGGAGCTGCTTTTGCCACGAGGGCTAAGATTACAGAGCAGTCTCCTTCCCAGCCTCGTGACTCCGCGCGTGCACACATGCACATTTCCAAAATGCACATTCTGGGATATGATGTTTTATTTGGTGGACTTGCTCTATGCCAGAATACTCAGAAAAAGCTTTTGAGCTTTATGGATGTTATGAGAGGATAGCAATGAGGCACTTCCTATTAGTAGAAATATTCTAACATCCATTTATTTTAGCAAGCAACAAATAAAACTACTGTGGGCCGCACAGCGTGTCCCTTCACAAGCCTCATCTTCTCCAGCCATCCTTGTCTTTCCATAAAGCATTGCTTTCAGTTTCCCCACTTCAGAAACAAAAACTATCTTCCTCTGCTCTCTACTTTCAGTCAAAACTGTTCTTTCTTTTCCTAGAAAATCCTTGCTTCTCAATTTCCTTCAACCTTCTTAATACCAGCTACTCCCTTGCTCAGACAATACTTATTACTTTTCCCAGGGGTAAGACAACTAGTGAATGGAATTTGGCCCCATAGCAACTACCTGGAAAGGACCCCAAACTCAGGGCTCGTGGGAGTTGCCCCTCTGAGGATTTCAATGCATAAGGCACTGTTTTATTCTCTTCCACACCATTTTAAGCAAAGGGCTGGATAAAAAGAGTATTTGAGCCCCAGTAGTCCCACGGTTTCGGTGAGGAGTTGGCTGGAGTATCCCTGAGAACAGACCTTCACTAAAACTGCTGCACTGATTATTATTTTCTTCCATTAGCATGACATTTTCATTCAGTGGAGTCAAACCCTCTCTCTTCACTCTGCCTGTCACTCAAATGAGCAGAGTTGGCCCACGTGGACCTCAGCGTAGGATCTGGTCCTGATATTTTGTGGTATCTTTCTCTGTAAATTTTGGCTTCTGAACTTTAGCCTGCATGAAGTGGTAGCGTCTGACGTTTTGAGCCAATCTCTTCATAACATGTTTAAATTAAACACTCTGTCTTGTTTGTTCGTTTGGTTTAGCTTTACTATCATCTACCATGAAGCTACAAGCTCCACATCCTTTCAGAAAACAAACATGACTGACAGCAATCGTTATACAGAAAAGCTGAAGCAAACCATGCTTTGATGGATTTTCTGTTAGGATTTATAATAGCATGGAGTTAAAAGAGAGAAAATAGGTGCTTTGGAGCATAAGATCGTAAAATGCTGATTTCAGTGACACAGTGGTGTACTGAGTAAATATAGAAAGGATTTATTATGAAGTTCTTTAGTGTTGTTGGCACTGACAGCAAATTGCTGGGCAACATTATATCGCCAAAATCCAGGAAATAGCACAAACATTGAACCACTGTATTTTCAATGACAATAATGAGAGAAGCTTTGGTATTGGTTGGCATCCCCACAAAAGGCACATGTTGGCATGTTCAGGAATGTAAATGATAGATCTGCTGCTTGAAGTTTATAATTATTTAATCAAACCCAGACTGCAGAACCTGGAGGGACATCATGTATCCTTACAGGAGAAGAAAGAGGGGAAGAGAGAAAAAGAAAAGAAAGTCATATTTTGCAAATGACGGAATGTATCAGTCCCCTGGGTGTGCCTACCATGTATTTTTGATTGTTGCAGAATCTGTGGGTGTTCTTTTCTGCTTGCTACGTCACCATATATTTAAGTAGCCCTGCAGAAAACAAACTGCCAACTGCCAACCGTCTCTTTTATGTGCTGATGGAAGTCAGATCAATTATTTCCATTTCCTTTCATGGAAGAAAGAAAATCTACAGATCAGGACAGGAAACCACTCATTTGATGAACTATTTCTACACTACTGTACACATACACGCGCATATACACAACCTCCCCTCTTGTCTCTTGCGAACAGACACGCACACAGCTACAAGCCCTCTCTTTTCTAGACACAGAGACACGTTATTTTCAGCTCACATTTCACGTTAAGAGTATTATTACAGAATTTCAAGAAGACTTATTTTGTTTCCATTTTCTGCAAGGGGAACAAAAAAAAAAAGAGATAATGAACATTCCATTTTAAGAAATAAATCTCCCAGCGCTGTATGTTCTGGCTGGTAACAGGCTGAGTAGCAGAGGTCTGCTACATTCCCAGCCTGGGCTTTGCTGCCGACTCAACTTTCAATTTAGTCTTGGCGTGATGGAAAAAGAAAAAACTCTTTCAAAAGCAGTAATTGTGTGTTCTGGGGAGAGAGAACAAATTACTAAATCAAATTAGCATTACATTTCATTCCCAGACCCTAGGAGAGTCAAGGATTTACATAAGATACTTTCTTAAATTACGTTGTTAGTGTAAACATTTTCTGCAGAAAATCCCTGAGAAGTGATGCATCATTAGGTGATGTCATTATACAATATTAAAAAAAAAAAAAAAAAAGAAAAAAGTAAGAAATGCCTTCCTGCACATATCAACACATGATTGCACTATTCTTAAAAATAAAATTACAGGATTTTATTTATTATATTTTGAAGGATTTAATACCACTAATCCATTCACTGTGTGTGCTAGGAATAATTGCATTGTTTTTCTCTCCTCACAGACCAAAGTCTTTGCTGTAGGGTATTCATGGCTGTAGAAGATGAGATCCAGGCCCTATACAAGGCTCTGGATGTTACCATGGATTTCTGTGGGGTCACCATTTGACTCAAAAAGGCTAAATAAGGGTCTTCAATATTACTCTGGTTTCCATCCCGAATTTCTTTCTCTAGTGACCCCCTCTTTCTTTTTATCACCAAATTCTCTGTAATTCTGTCTCAATTTATTGATTTTCTTTTTTGCAGCACTGAGGTATGACAGAGTTTCCACATGGGGCCCTGCAGCTCATAGTTGTCCTATGGGCAGCTGCACACTCGTATGCTGCCCCAACCAGCAGCGTGGCACGTGGTTGCTTCTAGCTCGAGTTTTAAAATTCACATAATCATAAACAATGGTGCAGTGATCCAAATGAAAAGAAAAAAATAGCTTTCATGTCTTGGGCATGTGCGTTTGATAATCATTTGAAAATAAATCAAAGAATAATTCAGAAATTTTATTGTTAACTTTATGAGTTTCAAGTCATAAGAGCTGCAAATGGTAAAAGGAAAAGTTAAGTAAAATTGTATTTACCTCTTAAGACATATAGAGGACAGTCAGTACTGTTGTAGTTGTTGCATTAGAATTACCTCATTTGAGGAGCTAAGCCACAGGAGCATAAATAAATATGCAACTTATGTTTAATTCTTTTTAATGTAAAGGTGATTAGAAGAGCCATACAAAATGAGGACAACATTAAAACATATGCAAGTCAAAAAGCTTCAGAACTGTAAAAAATTATTATAGTGTTGGGTTTTTTCCTTTAATTTGGACTAAAAAGTTCTGTTTATCCTAGGAGACTCTATATGTTTTCTGTGTTTCAGACAATAAATGCTCCCCACAAATTTATGCAGCAGTATGTAATATATTCATGAAAACTAATTATTGAAGCAATTTATGTTTAGAAAGTTATCTCTAAAGCCAGAGGGAGAGCAACATTTTGTGTAATGAGAGTTCACATCCCACACATAATTTCTTTTATTTAATCTATGTGTGCATAGTAACCTATTATTAAAAAAAAATAATTTGCAGAATAGATTCAGCAGTTGAATGGCATAAGAAAAAATATGTAAATTGTGAAATAAACAGCTACAATTACAGGTATTTTTCAACTCTTTTATTAAAAATAATTATGAAGCTAAAAGTTGGGTGCATATCATAATATGCTTCCACTATAAATGCACTCTTCCCTTACCTCACAAATGGACATTTATATTAATAGAGTATTGGGGAAAAATGAGCAATGACTCTTCCTCCTTATCTTTTTTTCTTATCTTTCCTTGACAAGGAAAGTGGAATTTACATTTAAATTTCCTGGGTTTTGTCCATTTGTCACCACTGAAGTCATCCCTGTGATTTACATTTTTTGTATTTAATGATTTTCTCAAACAGAATAAGAAACTCTCTTTTTCAGTTCTCCTTTTAAAATCTCCATTATTGATAACAGTTTCTAATAAGATCTATGATTAAAGAAAGATGTGGGTTGATTTAACAGGTCAGAGTTATTTTTAAATATAAGTAAATTGGGAAAAAACCCAACCCCAAAACAAAACAAAAACCAGGATCACTTGAGGAAGCCTTCACTTGTTGATTAATCTGTAAGGATCAGAGAGAGAGGTGAAGGAATATCTACTATCTAATTGTATTCATGTGAATAATATAACCTATACATATTTCTTTCTCTGTGTTGCAAAAAGTTTAATTTCCTGCTAAGGTTTCAGGGACCGCAGCTTAGCTGCTGGTCTTTCTCAAAGTCTGAAATTTCAAATTAAGCAGATGCATTATCTAAATACATGTGCTCTCTACAGCTGATCCCAAATCCAGTGAAATCAAGGGGAGACTATGCATGAAGATCAGACGTGCCAGCTGTTCCATGTAGGCATGGCTTCACTGAAACTGAGGGACCACATCACATCAGAAGCAATGCTATAGAGAGGTTCGTTTTAACTGATATCTAAAAACTGGCTCAATTTCTCAATAAATAGAGGTCTTGGTATTTGAAACGTGTAGGACATATATTTTGTATGCTAATATGTACATTGTTATTACTATGTCAAATTATATCCCAATCGAGAGAACTGCATTTATTTATTAACTCAACTATGCACCAAAAATGTGTTTCCACCTCAATGCTTTCTTTTTTCTTTCCTATATTTTCCATCGGTCTTTCCCCAAACTATATGCCATCTTTGTGATTTTTTTTTTTTCCCAATGTTATCATTGTGACTGTCAGCTTTATATCCTGCATTGGAAAGTCCACACAATTTCTTCCTGATTCTCCAAGAGAGCTGTGTGCACCAGCAGTCTGTATTTTGAGAATTAAGAAAATGTATTTATATGCTTAGATATCTTATGTCCCCAACTCATTTGCTGATAAGTAGCTGCCAACTTTTAGCCCTGTATTCTCTGTCCTCTCCAGCAGCAGGAACTTTGTGTGTGTCAGGGAGTTTTGGCATGTTCCCGGGGAGGTGCCCACTGTGCTTGAACCGGCTGCCTTTCTCCCTTCTGCTTCTGTACCACTACATCTTCTCCAGCCACTGAAGTTGACAGCTTATATGTGGCCTAGTTGGTCCTTCAGCAGCTTCAGTTAAATTAGATCCTCTGCCAATAGCCATCTTCCTTTTGCCATTTAGGACAAAATCTGTTCTTCAAAGTACACAGGTTGTTTAGACCATGTGTATGATTGTTAACCAAAATTTTGTCTTACAAACTCTCATTTTGACAGACACATATAGGGCATGCAATATTTAAATGAGGTGTATTTATATCAGATGTATACGTAGTAATTAATTCATATCTCCTTATATCAGATAATTTTGTGTATAATGTACATAGCACATCTTTTCCAAACAGCACTTACACGTCAGCAGCCTAAATCTCCATTCATCCTGTTAGCAAAATAAATAAATTTCTCCAACCCTTAAACCCAGAAAGTTGAACATGCCATTGAGCAGTGAACTCCTAAATTAATCACATAGTCTATGCTGATGTCACTAGACATCACAGTAATTACACAGCATAAAACTCACCCAATATAATCTCAACACACGCAAAACTTAAGACAAAGTTCAAACCAAACCTTTTCCTATGAAGAAAATCAGTGCTTTACAGGTGAAGGATTTTTTAGAAATGTGCTTATATAAACAAAAATGTCAATGGAGAAAAATCTACACTGTTCATTTAATTCCTTGTTAATAAGAAATACGTTACAATAAGAAATGTTTCATCATTTTAATTAACCTTAATTTATTTTTATACCATATTAGTAATTATATCTGTTTAACATTGTAACATAACACAGCAAGAAAAAACACTCAAAAGAGAATATTACAGTTGTAAGCTACAATGTTTTGTAGCTTTCAATCCCATCTCAAAATTTATGTTTCAGCTCATTTAATGCAGTAAAATAATGTATTTTTGATTCCAGAATAGCCATTGAGCTGAAAGTTTTATTACTGATTATCCTCATAAAGCACAACATCAACATTAGGAGGAAATTAATTTTGAATTTGAAGAATTTAATCACTATTATATACATATATCCATATCCTTTCTCTTTGCCTCATTTTCCTCTTTTACCAAAGGGAGAAGGACAGGTCTTCCATTGTAAAGTACTTTGAGACTGACATGGCAAATAGCATCTGAAAAATTGCCTTGGTCTTTCTTATCACACTTTTCCGTTTTCACCAAGTCCTCTAGGACCAGATTGTCTCTCAGAAGCATGGAGCTACCCAGAAGCTGACTCACCTGCTGTACCTTGAGGCTTTTTCCTGCCTACAAAACTCCTTCCACATTTTGACCCATCTTTCCAACTGAGCATGTATCATGCTGGCCTTCACCTGACCCAGCTTCTCCAGACAGAGCTGTAAGTGCCCTCATCTCCTGGAGCAAGAGGCAGAGCATGCAGCCGGCTTTGTTCTTTCCCAAATGCTATTGCAGTGTGTGCTGTAGGGCAGACAAAATCAGGAACATGGGCTGTATTTTGAATACAAACGGCTCTTGGCTGTGCACAGTTAGAAGCATGCCTTTAGTAACAAAAGCGTGGGCAGTGGGCAGCACAAATGAACTCATTTACTTAGGCAACACCCTGCAGACGCACCTGCCATTATCTTTTGAATATACTTAATGGGAAATGCTTTGCCACTGCTTAAAAGGAGCCCTGTAACTCAGCTGAGTGCCACTGAATGGAGTAGTTTACATGACCAAAACACACAGGGAGATTTTGCCTATCCTCTTGGAGGGTAGCATGGTATGGCAGTGAGCCGATGACCCAACAGTACAGTGCCAAGGGTATCTCCAGGTAACATCCAGAAGCCTGGGAGGATAGGTTAGGTGCCTGGGAGGACAGGATATGCAAGGCATTGAAAAATCTGGATTGATGTCAAAACTAGAAAACTAACAAAATTGCAGTTGAAATCCTATTTAAATTCTACTCTGCACTGTTTTCCCTTATGCTTGAAAAACTGTTAATAGTTCAGCACCTTATCAAAAAAGAGAAAAGAAAAAAATATTACTTTTCTGTAAGTGGGAGGACTGAGAAGATTATAGCAGCTGGGTGTCTCTTACTGCAAACTGCATTGTGCAGAGCTAAAATGCATCTTCCTAAAGAAAGCTAATCAAGAGATTGGAAGAGAAAGATTGTGTTCATTAACAATCCTCGTCTCTGAAAAGTCAAATAATTCTTCAGTCTTGAGTCTAATTACAGAGATATTACTAGACATCGTTCTTCTGTGACAGAGAGCTTTGACAGTAGTTTTTCTTTTTTGGCATTTTGCTTATTGCTCACTCACATTGCACCCGTTGCTGGCTGGAGATTAACACCTGTTACTGCTTTAACAGAAAATGATGAATGGTGCCATTACTGGCACAGCTTTATGTGGACAAAATAAAGCTTGTCTGTGTTAACTTTTGGTGGTTACAGCAATTACCACGGTTACTTTCAAACTATAGGTTGCACAGATCCTGCACCAAAACTTGACCACTGAGAACAACCATCCTCCTATTTTATTTGGGGAGGATTGTAGTAGGCAAGCTGCAAGCTTGCTCCATGGCTCCCTTAAATCAAGGGAAAGCTATAATGCACCCACCTTGTTTTGTCTTCTCAGCTAGCAAATTCCATAACACTCCTCTCGAATATATGTACAAGGTTCTCACTTTTCAGTTTATAGCTACTTTTGACTCCAATATGAAATGGATATTTAAAAAGCTTGAGTCAAATCTGAAGTGCTTATCTGGACTTTTGAAACTTGACTCACGTGACTAAATTAACAGGCACAGTTGTACTTCGGCTTTGAATATATGTATCAGTCATACCACTCATTATAATTCATCTCACCTGGTGTTGACTGTCAAAGGTTTGAGTTCCAGTCTAAGCTGCTCATCCAGGTTCTCTCTATAGTCATCAGGGATCAAGACATATCACTCTACCAAAGACAAACAGCTGGTATAAATGAGGTCAGTTGCCTTCCAGAAGTGCCTATTTCTTTCCTTCGACTATAGAGGGAGCCAAGACAAATGACTTGGACCAGAAGCCCAGTTTTTATTCAGGATTAAATTCAAAGCCATCTGGATGCCATAAAGGCAAAAATGCCATCCTCAGATAGTCACTTACTGTTCTTCAGCTGGGCTGTCCAGTCAAGCAGTTGTACATTGCACAGCAGCATGTTCTGCTGGGTAAACGCTATTAAAACAGGGATGCCTTGGAGTGCAACTTCTTGGAGTTCCATATAGCAAGATGTACAAAATTCATAGCCCATATTTTCTGAAATGTGATATGTAAAAATGTAGTTGTTAAGAAATCTAATAATCTTTTAGATTATTAAAAGTGTGGATAATAAAAACATTAATGACTTTTTAAAAAACATTATTCCTGCAGCTAACCCTGAAACTCAACATCCTTTTTTTATTTTCTGGTGATGCCAGAAAAAGTATCTTTGTGATTTAAATGGATATAAAATGTTCTTTAAAATACTTTCATAAAAATTGTTCTTGCAAAGAAATGTATTTTCCAGAAAGAGGGGAAAAAAAAACCAAAACCAAAACAACACACCAAACCAAAAACAACCCAAAAAAACCCACACCGAGCAAAAAAAAAAACCCAAAACAATTCCCATATCAAATTTCTTGGAACTAATTATCCTCATTCATACAAACCAACCATTATATCTTCCTGTTGACAGCACAGTGTTTTATTCTCTTTTTTTCCTAGTACATTTGTAGCATGTGGATCAAAGGTTTACGTATTCTTGTATTTTCTTGAACCCACAAGCAAAGTAGCATTATAGCCAAGTTTTAAAAGTTTGCAAATTGTTAAGTAACAAAGGAGACAAAACACATAGTGTTCTCAAGAGACTTGAGACATGAAAGCATCTGTGTTGTGATGTACATACACAAAATCTGTTGGGACTAGACTTAGTTGTTGACTAGGAATTGGAATGCACTGTGATTCATATCTCCTGCTGTAACTTTAAGGAATGAGTCTATATATTTTGCCACAAATCCCCCAAACACTATGTCTGTAATGGAGTTGAACCTGTCCATTACTCTGGACCGAACTTCAAATTTCAGGACTCTGTGATCTTCAACCAGATTTTAAGTACATGTCTCATAATACAGGTTCTACTTTAAGACAAACTCTGCAGAATTTTCCTAGGTTTTGGTTTCTTTACAAACCTCATATGAAAAACTATCCCTATTGAAGTTAGTGGGGCTTTGACACTGCCTTCAGGTTTTCAATGCTGTTTCTTGCTGTTTTCTTGCCGTGGTCCTCTGGTGATAGACTTTTTCTCGTCTCCTTTCCTGCTTGCTTCACTTGAAAATGGTTAACCTGAAACCACACAGTTAGCAAGAGCAATATCAGACAGGAAACTGTCATGTGCTACCACATGCAGGTATTACCTTCATTCTCCACTCTTCCCTTAAACTGCTTTACTCAGTGCTAATGTTTTAATCACTAAGTCAAATGTCTTATATATCTGGGAAGTTACCTTCAACAAATTGTTTGACAAGACTTATTTTTCCATAAAGATATCTTGACTGACACCAATTATACTGTCATCCTTTCATTTTATACTAATTGAATCCTTATCAGCTTTTCCATTACTTTGCGTGGGACTGATGCCAGACTAACTGACCTGTAATTACTGTGATCATTCTGCTTCCTCTCTTTGGCTTTTGGCAACGTTGTGTATTTCTACTGTTCTCTAACAACCTTTGAATTTATAGTGCATAGGCTCTTTGATAGAAAAATATTCATCTCTAATAGAAGGATTTTGACAGTAACTTCTTCACCAACGTGATGCAAGAGAGTTTGTTATCATTGTGTCATATGAATGCATCATCTTTTTTCTCTTCAAATACTTAACAGTAGAGTGTGTGTGTGAATCTTCATGTGTCTATATACAATGTATATTATTTCTCTCTTATCTGTAATATTAATAGCACTGTTGATTTAAGCAATCCAGTAATGTGTTCATACCATTTTAAGGAATTGCTGGGGAGATATATAGTCCTGAAAAACCCTCTTATTAGTCTTAGCAACATATATTTCCTTAGCTTTCTTTATCATATTTCTACATTTTCTTTTATCGCTAATTTATACAGAGCACTGTCTAATTTGATATATCTATATGTACATATATACAAGCGAAAGAAGGTTTTCCATGTTATGCAGCAATGGTGTGTTATGTTTTGGTGATTTCTGCCAAAAAAAGACAGACATAATCACAAACACTGCTCATATGTAATCAAATGATCAGAAAAGATGTTCTGATTGAATTTAATCCGTTCCGTGATGGATGGCATTATTTTACAGCCCAGAGCATTTATTCCAGTGCGTTCCAGTAAAGATCATAAGACACCCTCAACTCAAGCTCCTCTTTCTTTCCTTTTCCATTGTCCTTTTCTTCTTTGTTGAAATATGAGTTGTGTGGAAATTCTACTTATTCTCCTAAACTCATTCACGTGTCCTTCAAACAGTCAGTCCACTTATGTCACTGCACCAATGCGTACCAGCACGGCAGCATGACGCTTACCAATGTCCTCCTGGCAGCTGAAGCCTGCATTCTCAATTTACTGGGTTTTGTATCTCTCCTGTTTACTGTAGCTTCACAAGAGAACGATATTTTATAAACACCTGGTAATTTAGTTAAACTAAGGAGCTGGACTTTTAACAAGCAAATGCCTCTTTTTTTGAGGTTTGGCATTCAGATATAAAACAGATGTTTATTGCACTTTTTAAGTGTCCAGGAGATCTTGTCAAAATAGTCTGGCATGTGCAGTTATTTTTATGTTATATATAAGTGTATATTATTCTTTGTTTTCATGTATTAACGCATGTATATTATTTCATAAATGAATTTTGTTTTCTTATTATGGAATAATACTTTGGTAATTGCCCACAGCTCTGCATATAAATGTGTTCTACAAAGGTGTTTGGATTAAAGATGTCTGGCTGCAGCTTTATTAAACAAACTGTTAATTAATCTCAAATATTATCTAGCATGCCAAAGGCTTTCCCTTTGTAGACAATGGAGGTTTATCTATGGAATCTCTAGTCACTTGGGCTTTCGTACCTCTTATATGCCAAACCCATTTCAGTTGTTTCCCCATACGGAACACCGCATGTAATAATGCATGTGCAGCCAAGAACTAAAGTCTTGATATGGAGCTTTGCACTGCCAAATCGTATTACCAACCTCAACTGTACTATTGTCCTCACATTGTGGAATGAAGATCTCGCCTGTAAAGTTACATTAAAGAAAAACAGAAGATCAGTTTCTTAATGGCAATTTCTCTTATGACATCAGTGCTTTTCAAAAGAGAACCTTTGTTAAAAAAGCAAAGCTCTGAGTATAGCAACCATTCCCACAAATTCTGGGGAATTTCCACACTAAATTCTGCGGAGTCCACCAGTTCCCAAGCTCTTGGCTCAGCTCTTAGTCCTGAACAAGGACTAACAAACCCAAAAGCAATTAGTTCTTAAAACCCCTCAGACGACACAGTTTAGGGCTAGGCTAACTGTTTAGTGTGCCAGTCTCAATCTTAGTCAGATCCTGTCCTTGTGTATGCTAATTTCAATCTAGTGCAAGGCTGTTGACTTCAATAATGTTCCAAGTAAGGAAATTAAATTCTGAATTTTGACCTATTTTTCTTTATGCAGCCATTTCTGTTCTCTTTCATCTTGTCTGTTTTGTCTCAGTTTATGTCCTCTCCTTTGGCATCAGTTACTCTGAGTCTCCTCTGCAGATTTATTTCAGCTTTTGTTTACCTTCAAACTTTTTCTCATTCTTCTAATAAAAACGTAGTCTTATCCAAAAGGTGTTAAAAGTTGGGTTTTGTTGTTTTGTTGGGGTTGGTTTTTTTTTTTTGCCTTCTCTTGGACTAAGCAGGAATATACATGATAAGGGTATAAAGCTTTTCTTTGTCTTCTGCTTTAAAAAAAAAAAAAAAGTAATTACGGAGCAGTTAGTGGAGGAAAAGGGACAACTATAAATGAGCCTAAATTTAGAATTACATGCTTGTGTCAAAGCCCACTGAAGACCATAAGAGTCTTTCTACCAACTTCAAAAGGATGTGAAACCCATCTAGTCTTACCTCATTATTTAACACAACTTTGGTTTAGAACTGTATTAACAGCCTAGGGAAACCACCTTGAAGGTTGAGCCTGCCCTATTTTCAAAGGGAAAGTTTGACAAATTTTGCCAGACTCTGGAACTTAATTAAAATACTGGAAAATTTCAAAGTGTCAACTACTTTCAGCCTTGGATTTTGGGGTTTTAAATGTATATATATATATATATATTCCTGCTTGGGTGGATCAAGTAAAATTGAAGAAAAGAGAGTGTCTGTAATTGCTGGGAAGTTTTTCTTTCATTCAGATGCCTATCCAAACTCCATTCACAGAGAGAAAAAAATATTACTTTGGCCTCCTTAACATCTTATGCAGAAATTAAGTTATGGGTTACTTATATATGTTGTGCTGTTATTACAACAAGAACATGACTGCTGTCTTTAAAAAAAAAAAAAAATACTAGTCATTCTGTTTTTGTGATGATCGTGTGTATCAGAACTGTATTTACAAGTCACTTTTGCTTTAAATGAATGCAGTTTGTAATTACAGCTTTTTAAACTAATTTACTACAAAATTAGTTACTCTGATCTACTGTAAAGATTTCAGGCCTACTCATGTTCCTCTTTTGGCAGGACCAGCTGCCCACTTCCTGCATCACTCATAAGGCAGAGTTGGTTCTCCCATTGTTGTCATTGTGTCCCTTGGGTCAAGCCAATTGGAATTTCCTGATTGTATGAGATACAGGTTTTGTTTTCAACTTTGGGGGTGGTTGTGGCCGTTTTTCGATGTTTCTAAGGAAATGGATTGTGAAAAAACACTGAAAGCACAGCCACATGTACTGCCAAAGCACAACATGCACCTGAGGCTCCAGAAGGCACCAGGTGAGGTGACATGGGTCATGCTGCTTGTGCTTGTCTCTATCATAAACAGGTTTCCCCTCCAAAGTTATAAGTCTGTGTTGGGTTTGTGTGCACAATATGCTTTAAAATGCTGTGGTATGGTGGGCCTCTTGGGGAACTGTGTGGAATTTTAGCCTTCCGTTTCTTCCTACTTCAGCACTGAGCATGGGATGTCATCGTAAGTCACGCTTATGAATCTTGCATGTAGAAATGTATGCAAATGTTGTAAGATTTGTATACAATTTAAAAAAAAAAAAACAAATCAGTGTGTATATAGAAATCTATTTAACTCTGTATGTTTAAAACATTTCTCTATCATTGATCTAAATTTTCAGGCATTTTTCTCTGTTTAGATTCCCTTTATCCCATGTACAGATTTACTATTTTCTTGAATCAGAAAAACAAAAGAAAAATCAAGAGTAAATTTTTTTCTCATCTCAGTTTATAGCATCATCTGATAAAGTGTAGGTTTCTTCTCCAGATAAACTGTACAAAAAGTTAGGACTTTGCCAGAATCCCTAGAGTGCCTGTAAAATACTTAACAAAAGGCTTGTTTTGACAAAGGAATATCACCCCTAATTATCAAAGCCATTCTAAACAAAACTGGGAGAAGACATGGGTAATATTTCAGTCAGCAGTCAGGCCTCTGAAAACTTAATTTTGGACAGTCAGAGCTAATACTGCATTTTTGTCTTATCAGTCACAGTTTCATGGATTTCATTATTTTCACGGGTTGCTTTCATTCGATACTTTAAACATAATGTTTGACATGTGGGGAAGATGGACATGACAGGACAGCATTTGGAACGAAAACTGCTGAGCTGATGTCCTCATGGCGCCTGCTGGGATGTGTTAGCCCAGGCTGCAAAGCGGCGGGAGCTGGGCAGCAGCGGACTGTGCCCAAGAGAGAAGTCCAGGCCCAGGGCTCCAGGTACAACACGGTTTCTTGGGGTTTTTTGAGTAACATCTGTTGTGAATGAACTGTTTCTCCTCCATTTCTCACTATCCCACAATACAGTCTCAACTTCTCTTACAGTTTCAACTTTTTGTCTCAACTTTCTCTTTGTTTCATAATCACTTTGAGGCCTGTTCCCCACCCTTTTCTTCTGACAGGACTGTGTTACTTAGAGGTATTGTTGTCTTCCTTCCTCCAAGGTCTTAGCACTTTTAGCTAAAATTAATGACATTTGGGTCAGACAGCAAAGAGAAAACTGGATCCTTCCAGTTTCGGGACCAACTTTGTTGTCTGTGCAAAAAGACCAACCCTGGAAATTATTGAAATAAAGAGAGGCTGTGCACTCAACTCTGCCTGTGTATGCTAAGGGCTTTATTTTTAAATAGGACTCTGGTTTTGGAGAAAAGAAAAACCACAGGATACACTTATGAGGAAAATAATTTCTAAAGCCATGCCAGATCCTCAGCTCTTTCCTCTCGCCCTGCACTGAAATGCAAACTTTAAGCTGCCTGCAGAGGACATCTGGTGATCCTGTGGTATAGGAGAGTCATCATGCTGCTTAGCCACTTTAGGACATCTGCTCTTTTTAGCTTTTGGAGAGAGATGTGACATAGCCAGAATTTGCAGTATTTCGAAATAGATCTGTCAGCAGAATAGTCTCTGGATAATTTTATTTCTACTGGTGTAATTTCAGGTTGGCTCTCTCCTCACTATTTCCGAATCAACCAGAAAAGACCTAGTGAATCCCCAGATGAGACATTGGATAAGTGTTTTAAAGCAGATTTTGCCACCTCTGTAGATTCTGCCCAAAAAATAGGTTTCCAGGCAGGAGTAACCTGTTCTGAACACTGAATATAAGTTTTTCCAAGAAGTGTATTAGCCACTAATAAGGACAAGAAGTGTGTAGATTTATAGAGTCAGCATGAATCAAGAGCTAGGGATCATATCAAACTGTTGAGAGCACAAGGCAGTTGGTACCGCCCTGAGATTCATGGGTATTTCCTCAGTGTGAGACAATTGCAAGTGCTTACTGTGCTAGTGATATTCCTGTATGTGAGAAATGCTGAGGCTCCCACCACCAGCACTACCACTCTGGGCCCTCATATCACTTTCTGCTCCACTATTCTTGGACTAAAACCATCGATACCTGATTGTATGGGTTTATGCTGTATTTGCTACAAAAAAAAGATGGAAAGAAAAAGGATCAGAGGTAAATCTGCCTGAAAGGTTGGTAAATCATGAATTAGTCAGCTCTCACTGTCTGCTGCTCTCTTTTTATGCTGAAATCAAGAAAATAAGATAATAAAAAGATAACATAAGATAATGTCATTTGGTATGAACATCTTCAGAGAGGATGATGTAGGAATTTCCATCCTCTCCCATGCTCTATGTAGTAGCTACATGATCAGACAACTGCTGCCAGATTTCTAACACATTATTCTGTTTCTTAAAGCAAGTCTCATAAGTGCTTAAAACATAATGTGCTTATCTGGACTGATCCTCTGAAAAATATGATGTTTTTGACTTCTAGATAAATAAGCACTCGTGGAGTACACACTAACTTCTGGACAGGGAGGACTGGGACCTATGTAATGGTATCTTTCTTAGCACAAAACCGAGCTGGTATGTACTAAATTATTTTTACTCTTTATGTATTATAAGCATTTCTTTCCGCAGCTTTAGGTAGAAAGCAAAAAATTAAAGTTACTTTTATATTTACATTCTAGAATGCCAACAAGAGAGACCTAGGAAAATCATCAGGAGGATAGTGCCTAATATGTAAGATATCCATCAAAAGAAATTTTCAACCTTGGCCTGAACAGGTACATACTCCTTGTTAAAAAACAAAACAAAAGAAAACAACATAAAACACCCCACCACAAAAACAAGGAACATCAGTGTTTGTATAAACGTAAATTCCTGTTCAACCTGTGTAATAAGCAGGTATAGAGTCCACTGCCTTCAAAAAAAGATCTGAAATGTTTATGCCATCACTGAATTTGGTGCAGAATCATTTAATCCAATAGATCTGATAAGCTGCAATCATCTTTAGATTTAAGCCTCTTCTGCAGGTCTTCTAGAGACAGACAGGTTTCTAGAGACATAAACTTCAGAATTTTAATCACTTTTTAAGACTGCTGGCACCAGTGATATGCATAATTCGCAAGTTTCACATTGCAGACATGTTAAGGCAAATGAACTATTGCAAACATGTAACTGCTTACTGTGTACATACAAATCCAGAAGTAAATATTGTTCATACTTCATGCACAGTGCTTTTGAAATGTAGAGGCAGCATTTTATGATTTCCATGACCACGAAGAGATATGAGGGTGAATAGGTGGATTTCAGTATTTCTGTCATGATAGAGAATGGTGACAGGTTTTCCTTTCCATGAGCCTTAATTGTTAAAAAACATAAATCTTCAGTGATTAGAATTTTAATCAGCAATGCATCTTTTATTTAATTTTCTCCTCTGCTTTTGTTCTTCAGAATCCAAGATCCCTTTTCTGATTTCAGTCACAAATATAGTGGAGGTTTTTGTAGCAGTTAATTTGCAAATCCCAACCACAAAAGAGCAGCAGTCACCTCTAAGATACCTGAACCACCTCAGGGAAAATGGCAGTGTCAATATTTACCAGTGAGGTGAATCAAATTTTTATTTGATTTTATTTATTATAACATTATTAAAAATCCCATTGTGTCTTCAGTGCCTGTGAAGAGAGCCAAGATGCTGGTTGTTGTTCTTTGCCTACTGCTCATTTGTTCATTCCCATTTATCTTCTGCCTAGCATTAGCCAATATGAGAAGCAGAGCACCCTTCCAGTATTCCCCATGTGCTTGACATGCCATGAAAAGACACCCATGGCTTCTGTAGCAGTTCAGGGCAGGGAATGCAATAAAAGGGTTTGAATCAGGCAAATTAAAAATGATCTCTAACATAAACATGTATTATTCAGTTACCTTATTTAAATTCCAGGAAGTCTGAAGTCCATACCTCTTGCTTTGTGTTGCCCAAAGCCTGGTCTTTGTCTGCTGTCAGATATTTGCTGTATGACTGGGGGTGAATGACTTTTCCATTCATTTCCAGGCATAACTATTTTCTCACTCTTCAACAGTGCCTTCAGATGTTTGTCACAGTCAAGCTTTGTGACTGTTGGCATGAATTCTACCATTTCTCCTGAGGAGGAGGAATATATTGCACATTTTCACCAATACAACTCAAGTTAGCCTTTTGTATCTGCCACACTCTTTGTCTAAATTAATCATAAGACTTTATTTTTTGCATCTGACTATATAGAGCCACAGTGATAGGTTAATAGGTTTCTGATCATTTTTATTTTTATCTTTTTACATTTACGGTTGTCTTGTTTAACAAAGGTGTGAGAAAGGAAACATAACTGCCTTCAGTCATTCTGCTGGGAGCAAAGATGGGTAAGCTTTGAATTTTACATAGTGGCATGAGAAAGGTGCAGGGAGCATTCAGATTTCATGTCTTGAATATGAAAATATGAATGAAGGGTATAAAGTACAAGTTTGCTGCAGTTACTGCTCAAGTGGAGTTCACTTTTGACAAGGCTCAGTGAGTTGAAGCAGGGGAACAATTGTTTACCCTTTTGTTTTTCTCCATTCATAGTAGAAAAACATGCAAAATAGAGCTCTGTCAAACATAGGAGTTCCATCTCATGTAACATCTTGAAATATGGCTTTGTTCCAAATTGGAACAAAGCTCCAAAATTTCCAAATGTTCAATGAAGAAAAATGTCAGGGAAAAATAATTCACCCTGGGGTGGCTGAATCGTTTTACTTTGTCAAAACTGAAGTGTTCTGTTTTGATGCTGATTATAGTTTTTTATATCATGCATCTAACTTGTTGCAAAATAGAATACCTCATTCAAAACTTTTAATTCCAACAATACTGGAAAATGGCCTCCATTGGGGATACTAGTTTGGAAGCAGAGTTATAAAAATCTTCATACATGTCTACTGAGATTGTTGAGAAATGAGTTCCAGCCATTTATTAATTTGTAATTGCTTGTTTAGAATTGTTTACAGCCATTTATTCAACCATTTTGAGTGAATCACCCATCGTAGTAATGCCAAGAAGCAGGGAGGCCACCTGATATACTCCCAATCCCCCCGTTAATGCCATCTGAGTATGGTCCCAGCAGCGCCCAGGGAAACGCATGCAGATGCGTGGGTTACAATGGCATAGGCTGTGTGTGTGCCTCCAGCCGAGTGCCGTCATCCACTGCTTCAGGTCACAAGCCTTTCTAGCTGAAGGATGAATAATCCTGGTAGACAATGTTAACAAGTTTCCTTCATTATTTGAGTTAGGATGGACTTCAGGCTGGGTTTCCATAACCTTGATTTGGATCAGCAGGTGTGAATTAGCCTTGATTTGGATCAGCAGGTGTGCACAGACTACATGGGGGGGTGGTGGGGGGTGGTGATGTTATGTAACCTGGAACAGCCATTGGCCATTATGAAATATGTAATGGCTGGTTTTTTTATTATTATTATTTCCAGTACCTGGCTAGAATGCAACCTGAGTATGTACCTGGGAATGCATGATTTCAAATTATCAAAGCCAACACTCAGAAAAGGGCTATCATGCCCCAACTCAGCTGCCATGATGTTGATCCTGTGGGGCTTGTTTGGTTTTGGTTTAGTAATCAGGCAGGGGCCTTTTTAGTCATTCTTTAATCATCAGAGCGTAACTTGTTCAGTTGTGGTCATGACACACAGCTCCATCACAATTCCTTTACTGACTATAAAAGTCATGACCGCAGCATAACCTAGAAGGGCATGTTCACCCCTTGTTTCATGCTGCACTTGCAACTTCATTGCCACAGTTTTATCACTGGTATGTAACAACGTGTGAGCTCGAACCACCACATTTCTCAGAATAATTTGTTGGTAGAGAGTAGACCTCTGAAATGCAAAGCGTTAGAGAGCTGGTTGATTCCTGCCATTCATTTATTTCCTTACTGAGCACTGATGCAGCGAAACTCCCATCTCAAAGAACTATCATTAACTAGTGCACATTTATTTGCTTAAGGAGTCTAATAATCAATCATCAAATTTCCCCACTTGTTTTGTGGCATTGTATTTCATCACTTGGTAGGGTATGAAACATTATCATTCTTCACACAAGTTTGTTAGCGGAATATTTATTTGAAGAGGTTTCAATATAAATAAAGATTTTATACATATATTTCTTTAAAAAGATTTATTTTTATTTCAGCTATTTGCTTTCCTATGAAAAATTTATGTGAAAAAATAATCCAGAAGTGTAAAAGGCATGAAAATGGAATTATCCATCAGATGGAAGAGGTGATCACTCCAAGTCAGGTATGCGGGTTTGAGTGGGGTACAGCAAATAGCTTCATTGGTTTATATGTTTGGGGGGTTTCTCTCCATGCCTCTCTCCCCACTCCTGTAGATCATTTATCCTTTGAGGAAGAAAAGGAAGGCTGGTATAAATTAGGAATGGTAATGTAAAAGCTTATACTCAGTGCATAAAAGTTTTTCAAATTAATACAAGCATTAAATTGCCAAATTTTTTTCCATATACTGCCAATATTAAACATGTCATGCCTGCGAGGCTTGGTATAAAGTTTTGTCAACATTTTTGGCATACAAGATCTCAGCCTGAGGTCAATATTTTCTTGACCAAATTTTGTTGTTTCAGTTGCCTTTTTACACTCATATATTGTAACTCAAACATTTCCAAAAAAATGAAATTTGGCAGGCTATTAGTCCATAATGTGGTCTAATGCCTTTGGGTATTTTTTTAAATGTAAATCATTGAGATATTTAAGGTTTGAGGTTTAAGAACTGTGCACACACTTTAACAACTTCTTTTAAAAATATTTAGTATGCATATTTACTACATATGTATCTTATAGAGACTGGAGATTAAACTGGAGATTACTTGCTAAAATATGCAAACTGCTGTCCATGAATAAACATCCTCATGAACTCCTGTTGAAAGTTTCTTATTTAAAAAAGTTGTTTAAAACTACAATAAAAGCAAAGGAAAGTAAGATGGGGGGAGGAAAAAGCATCATTTAAGTAACTTTAATGGTTTAACTTGGCCATGGAAAATAAAGAAGTTCTTTTTTTTCTCCTGGGATCTAATCCAAAGCCCACTGAGGTCAAAAGAAGTCTTTCCACCTATTCCCATGTGCACTGGATTCGGTCTCTGTTCTGTTGCTCCCTGCGTGTGCTACGCTGAGGGGCTGCAGCAGCAGCCCCCATAACACAGTAGCCCGCTCATCTGCTGTATGCATTGCATAGGCTTGGGGTAAGTTTCTTGTGGCAGAGGAACTCTCCTCTGGAGTGTCTTTCCTTCCTTCCTCTGTAAATTTGAATCAGATTTCCACATTTGCTTTGACACATCAGCACTTACCATTTATTCATTATAGTCGTCACACAGTAAAATACAGGAGGAAAACTGTAGAATTCTGAAAATGTATAAATGTCCCAGTGTGCCTGCACCCGTTAACAGTGTTCTGTACCACAGAGCATCCCTCAGCCTCGAAGTTCTTCAAGGTACTAACCTCATTTCAGAGTAATTTTTAACATCAGCCCAGGCGTACATTCTATAATTTTTGTTAGTTACAAATGACAGGATTTGTGTAATCAATGAGCACTGGCGCCATCGCATGCAATGCTCGTTAGATTGCAATGCCTGCAGTTCCTGGACAATCTGTTCCTTATGGCGATTCCTGGGAGCTTGTAAACTCTCACTGAGACGCTGGCAATCTCAACCAAACATCTCAGACACATTGTCTTTCTGAACCTGAACTTTTTAAATGGTGGTTAAACATGTTGTCTGCTTTAGTTTCCTGTCTATCTTCATCATAAGCCAGCACCTGTTTCCAATAAATTATATACAGAGCTGTATCAGCAACACCTTGGCAGCAGCTGCCACCCTGAAAAGCAGAATGCCCTTGAGGACAATACACCTGTGAACACATGCAGTGTTTATTTAGCTGAAAGGCAAAACTTTAAGTTACATAAAGCAATTATCTAAAGCCTAATGTATGCCTATTATTAACACAAAATAACCTTGTTCTTAAAAACCAATAAAAGTCTATTTAAAGGCTTTTTCCAAAGCCCAGGGAAATGTGGACTAGCACTGTGGATCTGCTATTAACCTGGGACTTAAATGTCTGATGGTGAGAAGACGTGTGGGGGAGGCTGCGTGTGCAATTACAAAGTAATAAGGCATAGATTTGGAGTTCATTATTCATAGAGATGAGAGAAGAAGTCAAACTATTTTCAGAGAGAATGTTGAACAACAGACTTTTTTTCTTTTTGGTTCCACATTATAAAGTCCCATTTTGTTGCCGAAGCATAGAACTGTTGTGTTTAAGACAGTGTTTGATCTTTCCATCTCTATGCGACAGTAGGAAAAAGTGGCCCTGAGAGAAAGGTTTTCTTATTACTGGAACAAACCTTTCATAACCAATTCACTACCAGCACTGTCCTTTCATGTAACAGCGAGCTTATTTTAGCAGCACTGAGTGGATTTGGTTGTTTGTAGTGGATCACAGCATAATGCAAATGGAAAAAACCTTATGATTAAAATAGAAACAAAATCTGAGATAAATACTTAAGTTGTGGTAAAGCAAGAAGTAACACTAGGGACTCTGTAAGTCAAATAAATTGTAAAATACATTTTCAGTTCAATACACATATTTTAAAGATTATCTGGCATGTGAACCTTATAAATCAGAGGGGAAGACATTTTCTACTTGATGTTTCCAAAATTAACACTAAATATGAAAACTTTATGTATGTGTGTGCATGTACGTATATATTCCTGTACTAAATGCTCGTAAAAGCTTACATTTTTACATCCTACTTTACAATACTTTAATTCCCTGTCTGATGCCTCCTGATGCCATTTAAGTGATCAACTTGAATGATCTTAGGTGAAAATGTGTTTTAACACTTCTGCTTGGCCAGAGCTGAAAGCTGTGGAAGGACTTGTTAATGAGTATTACAGCTTTCTTAGGTGTCATTTGTTTAAACCCTTTCAATGCCAATTGCAAATACACACTGAGTGGTGATGCTAATGTGTAGATACTCTCTCATCAAAAATGCTGTATGCTTAGATCCAATGTGTTATGTTGGTTTATGGTGTGAAAATAAAATTCCAAGAGAATAACATTAGCATAACCTCACAATAAATATCTCATCTTTCAAATGTTGCTAATAAACATCACATATATTTTTTCTTATTTTATTATCAGATAGTTTGAATCTTAACATAGCTGTATTTTTTTCCGGCTGACTTTCTTAAAACTACTCTATTTTCATCTCGGAACAAGCATTTTACTTTTCAGAGATCCAAGCTAAAACATATGGATTAAGTCAATGATTCAGTTTCTAAACCTCCAAATGACTGTTCTGATTACTCATGCAAATCTATATTTTTGCCAGGTTTCCTTAAGACTTTAATACAAGTAAAATTAATAGAAATATATTTTCTACTACTAATGCACATGAGAATATGATGGAATGATGTTCTTCATATATGGATACAAACCTGCTTCTTGATTTCAATTTTCTTGGCTGCGTTTGATGTTAATTGAGTATAAATGCTAGGAGCACCCAGCTAAGATTCCAACCCAAAGGAAATTCAGCTATGGCTACAGAATAAAAACTATTTATTTTCCCCTGGAGTGTTTAGCTTTTATTAAATGTCAACAAATCTAAAAACATGCTTTACTAATCTATGGTGTGTATGGGAAATAAGTCACAAGCACAAGTCACTGAAGATAATGTTTGCTTTGGTTTAGATAAACAGGTTCCAGAGAACTGAAATCTGTCACATGCATTTAAAACCTATCCCTTGTTTTCCTTTAACATTTGTCAGATCCCCCACTGGTGGTCAAAGAACGCCAAGCTGTGATATAGTGAGGGGGCTGAAAGCAGACCTACGCTTGTGATTGTTCACTGTCTTCTGTGATAAATGTATCTGTTTCTTTCCTGTTGACTTCCACGCATGCTATTAACCCAGGATGTTACGTGTTCTCAAACAGAAAACGGAATTATGAGTGGAAGATGCTGCCACCTGGAAGCTCTGCCTCTGTGCTGCCTGTTGGAGAATTGCCTTGGGAGTGAGGACCACAAAAGCAGCTTGGTGCCGAGACCTGTGGGGAGCCCCACCTTGCTGCAGTGTAAGCTGGGTTCCTGTTCACCTCACATCTGTGCTCACACAGGTTTTGCCGTGACTGGGACATGAGAGTGGAGGTAAGCACTGTACATAGGAGAAATATGTTAGTTTGAAAAGGGAGCACACAGCCACCATGCTTCCTCCAGCACAGCTATTCATAGATTCAAGGAGGGTAATAGTAGTGCAGGGCCATGTGGGTCACTCTGTGGGTCACTCTATGTTTACTCTCACCCAAGGGATCCCAAGTTTGGTTCCTTTTGGTCAAGAAACTTTATAAACCTGAGCTGCCTTGAGGATGGAGTAACAGGACAAACCATTATGGATATGGCATTGCAGCCCAAATGTCCAGGACAGAAGTGCTGAGCCAACAAAAGGAAGAGAGTGGAGCTGTGGAAACCTGCTACCCTCTCAACAGCATCCTTGCTGCAGCTCTTCTGTGCACTAACTGTCATCATTGGGTTTCTCATGGTATGGTGCTCGGGACAGGTAAATATAAGTCTTGGCTTTGGTTTCCAGTCCTCTGGCATCCAAAAATAGGTATTAAAAGGCACCCACCCCTTTTTAAAAGAACAACCTGAAGAAAGTACAAATGCAAAGTACAGTTTGGGTACAGTAGACAAGTGACCAGCAATAATTTCTTCTGACTCATGGAGATACACAAAACAATAAAAGAAAGCAATATGAAAGTTCACAGTATGCAAGATTCATCTTGTATTCACAGGATTTGTGTAACCCATTTTAAACTGCTGTTTGCTTGTTTAAGAACGCACACCTGCACATTACCAGTTGTGGTAAATAGGTTTATTAGCCAAAGAATGTTTGAATACTTACTGGAAATCCCATGTAAATGCAGTTATGTTTTCTGTTAAGATCCCTCTTTGGTAAAATATGCTATCCCACTTCCATACTCCAGGGAGGGGATAAAAAAAAAAAGCATTAAATGATGTACAAACATGCAGGACAGATGCAGGTGAAAAGATTCACAGGGCTTAGGAAAGTCATATGCCTGATGATTCACTGTGTCGTTCCATGTACAACTTAAGCATTCTGTTTTACATTATATTTACGTCAGATCAAATGTTCCACTTGGAGACTAGGATTTTATTAGCATCTCATTTGTATTTTTTTTTACTTTGAATTAAAACATAAAGGTGGTGACAGAAGAAATTCTGATGCTTGGCATAGGATTAATACTTGAGGGCCATTCAACTTTGTGAATCATCCATTTGAAGAGAATTTCCTTATGCAAAGAGATTGCTCCGCTTAGGACAAAACCACTTTTTTTTCATCTCTGAACTGTAAAAGAGCAGAAGGGTGGAAAGAAAGTGAGGGAGGCAAAGGAGGAAGGGGAGACAGAGCAAAGTGGGAAGCTTTGATCCTTTCACTGACGGGCTGAGGCGGTTCAAAAAGAAAAAATCTCTCACCACCTTCTTTTAAAAAAAAGGAAGAAAAAGGAAGAGAAACAGAGAGAGCAGTATGACAGGAGACAGAAAGTGAATCAGGAGGCAAGGGCTCATGCCAAGCTCTGAAGGAGAAGATTTGCAAGGAACAGAGGAGAGGAAGGATCTTGGCTCCCTAAAACCAAGAAACTTCCAAGAGAAGTAAAGAAATCACAGGAATAAAATACGTTGAAGTGACTTCTGATTTTGCATTGCTCATTACATTTCTTGCACTAAATTATAAAATAATTATGCCATAACCAGTCTGAGCAGCCTGGAGCTATGGAAAAAGCCTATACAAAAGCTATTGGGCAATCTGCAAGAAAACCATTGGTCCCAAAGCCTTCGGTAGCAGGACTGAGAGACCCCATTTGCAGAGCAGAGACATGCAGCCTGAGTGTGTGCCAGTGTTTGGGAAAGAGGCAGCGCTGGAGCCCGCTTGGGTCAGGGTGAACTGGAGAGAAAATAATCATAGAATCATAGAATGGTTTGGGTTGGAAGGGACCTTAAAGTCCATCCAGTTCCAACCCCCTGCCATGGGCAGGGACACCTTCCACTAGACCAGGTTGCTCCAAGCCTCGTCCAGCTACCAGCAGGTCTATCAGCTGTTTCATGACCCATGTGGGACAGGCCTGCTACAACTGTGTATCTGATTTAAAATGAGCAGAAAATTAATGAATTTAGCATATGGGATTAATTTTATCATAGAAAATTTGGCTGCTTCTTTATTACAGGCCAATTAAATGAGCAGGACTTTCCACAGAGCAAAGCATTATTATGCTGGAAGCAGGATCAGTCTTCTGATCTGCCCCCCTTATATAGCCCAGTTTTCTTTGTTTACACCTTTTAAGTTACAATGCCTGCATCATCTGTCAGTAAGCATCCTATTGGTAGGCCAAGAAATTGAAGTGGATATAAAAAATGCCAATTTATCTGTGCCTGCACTTTTGCCAGGGATCCTAATGAAGTATGAACATACAGCCACAAACACTGTAGCATGCCAGCACTGTTCCTGGCAGTGTGTAGTTAAGCATGAACAATCTGTGATTTGTTGAAGACCAATAAGAGTCTTGAGTCCTTTTTAATCTGCAGTAAGATTAATTTTTGCAAAATAATGATTTGTATATATGTGGTGATTAGCATGCTTTTATTTTTGCTTGATGGTAAGCTCTACTGTATTGTTACAATTTAAAGAACTACAGCATATAAGTAATTATAAACAACATATGAATTCAGTGCCTGAAGAACTGCCATCTTTTTTTTTCCCACTAACAGCAGTCACTATTCAGACATTTGAATGATATAAACAGAATACACACCTACCCACTGTAATTTATTTCAATCATTTTCAACAAGATGTCCTCTTTAAAATAGTTCCTTGAAAAGTCCACGTCAATCCTTCATCTCTCCTCTGAGGAATGTGTATTTATATTATTCTTGAGCCAAGAATGGATCATCATCCACATATGCAAAAGCAACATTAAATTCTTATTTTATTCTCTTAACTTTTGTGCAGAATTATACATTAAACTCTGCTGAGTGTAATAGGACTACCTGGAACCTTACGTAAAAGGAGTGCTAAGAGACTGAGTGAACATTGCTGCTTATTTTTGCAAGAATCTGCTGTTTTTATAAAGAAATAATACAAGAACTGTCTTGGGCAAGCTATAGCAAGGTACTGCTTTGGTGAATCTTTCTGGAAATACTATTTACAAACATACCAGACCTTTTCTTTGTCTTATTCAATGTCCATGCTCAAAGAGAACAGGATTTCACATTAATTTAGCTGTATATGTTTGTTATTTCAAGTAAAATTCTCAAAGCATCAAAAGGCTTCTATATATGAGGTATTTCAAGAAAGCAGACACAGGCGCACCAGATCAAAGGTACAAAATACTGTCTGATTAAACTAATTTTTTAAAAATGCATCCAAAGAAATTTTCTTTGATTTGGGGAACATGAAAACCAAACTACCTTTGAACAAAACGTTCCAATTAAATACAGTATTTTTTTTATAATTTAAGAAATTCAGGGAGTTTAATGTTGGGTTTTTTTTTTCTTTTTTATGTGTCAATTAGAGTGGGACAGAGCTATTGCATGAAATATATATGGGGTCAAAGCCTAAAGTAGAGTCATCAATAATAATGTCTGCAGAACATCTGAGTTTTCTTTGAATTTCATGCCACTTTAGAACAAAGATGTCTGCAAAAGTCTCAACAAGTAACAACATTTTAGGTTGTTTATTGAAAAATAAACAGAGACCAAACCTTTGAAATGAACACTTTTTTTTTTTCCAAATATACCTTGAAAGTACATTTCCAACTAACCCTGTTAATAAATTTGGAGATTTCTATTCAGCATTTATCATGTTTAGCTATCACATGGCTGGTCTTACTTGATCTCATCCTACCAGTCTCACAAGATGTGAAGCATCCTCAATATCCAGGACATAAGGAATATTATGGGGGAATTTAGCAGAACATACAGATTGTATCTTATGGAAGCAGTTAGATATCAGTATTGCATATATCTTATTTTAGGTGGAATTATAATATCTGCTCACTGTATGCTCAACTTCAAAAATTTATTTAGCACCATCCCTACATCTTCCTTAGCTTTAATGTTTTAGTCACCAACCAACATGCTACTATAGTTTCTCACCCTTTCTTGATTGAGTTAAAAATGAAGAAACGTGTCTCTGAAGCTCTCAAGGTTTGGGATTTTTCTTGTTTCCATTGACAAGAATTTGGCATACATATCAAAGTACCTAGCCCTCACAAGCCGTATTCTTGAGCTCTACCAACAGCAGCACACTTCTTGATCACAGTTTCAGTAGGCTGTAGGTTGAAGAATCTCCAATGATATCTAGTTCCTAGTCAGAATTTGAAACTAGTCTGGAAAGTAAATGCTGTTCTTCTAATTTATCAATTTTCTCTTTTCCTACAAGAAATTGCTTGCAAATTGATTGTGTCATCAGCTTTGGCTTCCAGACTAGCTAGGTTTTTTTTAAATCTTCTTTTTATACTGTTATCATCCCTTTCACTTCCACAGCCTCTAGACCCTAATCTTCAAACTGTCCTTCAGAAGCTCCTGAATTCTCTGAGCAGATCAGCCTTCCTTATGGCATTTGTAGATTCCTGAATCTAACCCATGTTCCGCTGAAGATTCCTTCTACAGACCCTGCTTCTCTACAATGAAAGGCACAGTGCCTGTGGGAAGTACTGCATATAAAGTAACCAACTCCATCTATTTCCCTACTTCCTATGGATGCCCAAATCTTGTTTTGAAAACTGTTTGGTGAAAGACAAGGTTATGAAAAGTTTTCCCAGTGGTAAGTAAATTTTACTAGTTATGCTTATAAAGATGTGATAACTATAATCATCATGGAGGGTATGAGCTTTCAGCAACAGCAAGCACAAAAGATACAGATAAATGGGTGCCCGTGGCTGTTAATGTATTGCCTGGCATAATGACAGAAACAAGAAAATGTCTATTTAAAAGTGTATTTTGCCTATTTGGTAGTTATCTAATGACAGTGATCTTCACCACCAGTTGCCTGGTTCTTGCTCATTTTCAGGATATCGATGCAAACATTGGCTTTGGACTGTGATTGTAATAAACAAAAACCTAAAGACTCACCAAGCAATTGAGTGCAAAGGGACTGAAGAAGCTTTCAGACATTCTCATGTGTTGTCTGTGCTGTAATTGTTTCCAGTGGTCAGCAAAAACCAAAACAGAACCATAAGGTTTTAAAGATTAGGCTTAATGTCTCCTGCGTAGTCTAATACATGATATGGCCCTTTCCTGGAACAGTGTATGCACTGAAAGAGAATGATGAAGCAGAAGAATGGGCACTATGCCATTGCATCAGATGAAAGGGACGTTGGTGGATATTTGCCATGGGAATACTTGACTGTTAAGCGCTTGATCTACTGTCTGTTAGCTCATGGGAATGGAACTAGTAAACTTGGGAAACCTCAAATAAATTCCCATTGTATATATAAGATAATCCAAACCAGAATCTTCTAGGGAACAATAGCTAATGATACTGAGAGTCATCCTTGTTTAGTGGAAGAAGAGACAATTTTCTATGACACATTTCAGTACAGATTTTTATACTAAAAATTTTACTCAATGTTTACGAGATGGGAAGTCTGTCATTAGTGAAATCTCCAGTTTAGGCATCAGCTTACCAGGGTACTATAAAGAATATTTTTTTAAAAGCCTGCTTCTGCCATCCTTGCAATGACATTAGGAACCTTTAAAATTACCTAGATGATAAATTGCTGTTTCAGAAGAATTCTTGAATGAGCTCATCTTTGTACCCTATCCACCATAGTCATGGTTTCTGTTACAAACCAGATGAGCCGAACATTTACCTTAGATCTTTTTTCTAATTTATGAAACAACTGTATAATAAAGACAAACTTAGTTTCACGTACAAACATTTTCACTGACATCTAAAATAACCCAATGGTTTTGGAACTGTGTGTTCAGAGACGAAACTATTTTAAAATTCTTCCTCAGCAAAAACTACTAAGTTTTGTTGTTTTTTTTTTAATCAATCATCTGCAGATACTTCACACTGAATAAGTCATGCATTTCTAGCTGGATTCCCTGAAGGGGTTTTATTTAGTGTTTGATAGAAACCATTAAGTCATTGGAATCAGAATACATAGCTAACATATTAACAAGCTCCGAACAGAATAACTGAAGTCAATCTGTAAAGAATTTCTCTTTTAATTACTAGACCCCAAACAATCAATCAACACAGAATAGTGAATGACATATCACATATACCTAGTTTATAAGGTACATAAAAATACTTAAATAGTGTCGCATCAGCATTGGGGACATGAAATATAAAGGAATCTTTACATAAATTCTTTTAGAAAGTAAATTGACTAGTGTCAGTTTAATAACAGTTTTCTGTTATAATAACAGTTTAATAACAATTTAATACCAGTTTTCTTTTGCAGATTTGTTGTTGTTTTAAGTTGTCTTCTCTAAGTCTTGAAAGCATGTTTCCATATTCACTGTCTAAAACCCAATGCCTCCATTCAAATTTTATCTCCAAACATCCTTCTTGCTCACTTATTTTACTTTCACAAGACATAACCAGAGAATAATATGTCTCAGCTGCCACAGAATGCATTCCACCAAAAGAATGCGCTCAAATTTGACCCAGGAAACAAGATACACCCCACAGTATTTAAAAAACTTAATATTAAGTTGCCAGAAGGGTATCTGGCAAGCTCCAAATCAAACGTCTTCAGCTGACTCTAGCTACTCTGTTACTCCATAACCTTCCCATGGCCCATTACTTGTATGCACTTTAAAAAAAAAAAAAAAATTAAAAAAACCACCAACTGTTGGAAAGACAAGTCTTTTCACAATAACTCCAAGGTGCAGGTGAAATTCGGTTTTCCTATTTAAATTATGCTCAGCTTTCACTCCCCTCTTTGTCCACATTCTTCTCCCTTTCCCTTTCTTTTTCTGTCGTTATTTCTGAATGGATTAAAATCAGATTAAATTCATTAGAAAAGAAGGCAAAAAAAGACACACACATGCATGTCTTCTCAGCTGTTGGGTTTTTTTTAAAGTCTCACAGCTCTAGTAAAAATACTATATACCTAGGCATTGCAAACCAACATTATTTTTGCTGTAAAAACACCACGTGCACCTTCTTAGACATGAGTCCTCTGTGCAAGATCTTTTCACACATGCAAAACCAGCTAACATTTCATCACTTTCATGCAAGGATAAATAGAAGAATCGTGGAAGAGAAATCCACTGCATTTCTCTGTTTTTCTAGTTACAGATGCTATTTCTTCAGCATGAGGATTGTGTGTGTTGATACTAATTCTGAAAGTAATTTTAGTAGATACTGTCTACTCCAGTGGCTGTTACTGCAGAAGTTTAAATTATTTCAGTGTGCCCTGCAGTCGTCACAAACTTCTCAGAAAATGAGAAGAAAAACTCGTTTCCTGGGCCAATGTCCTCCTGACTAATCTACCATACTATTTCACAGAATCACAGAATGGTTGAGGTTGGGAGGGAGTTTTGCAGGTTATCTGCTGCTCTTCCGCTGCTTGAGCAGGGCAACCTAGAGCCAGTGGCCCCAGGCCATGTCCAGATGGCCTTTGAATGCCCCCAAGTATGGAGATTCTACAACCTCTCCAGTCAACCTATGCTAGTGCTTGGTCACCCTCACAGTAAAAAATGTTTCCTGATATCCAGACAGACCCTCCTGTGTTTCGGTTTGTGCCATTGACTCTTTTCGTGTCACCGGGCACCACTGAAAAGAGCTTGACTCCACCTCCTTTACATCCTCCCTTCAGATATTTATATACATTGATGAGGTCTTTCATGAGCCTTCTCTTTTCCGGACTAAATAGTCCTAGTTCCTTCCTAGTTCCTTCTAGTTCCTTTCCTAGTCCTAGTTTCCTCATATGAAAGATGCTCCGGTCCCCTAATCATCTTCATGGCCCTTCGTTGATCTCTCTCCAGTATGTCCAGTATTTGCAAATAAGGGTGGGTTTAAAGCAAAGCAGACCCTAGGTTAAACATGCTTGAATAAGGAAGCAACACCGTCAGTGAAACAGAAGATAAAAATGCCGGGCAAATGAAAAATATCAAATATATGTTACACCCTGGATTTTTTACATAATCCTTAACACACAGGAATATAACTTGCCTGAGGCATGTTCTGCTTTGTTTCTGATGGGGAGAAAAGGGTAAATCGGGCATCACAGAGAACTGGGAGATGGGACAGAGCCGAGATGTTGAGAGGTAATGTGCGTGTGTGGATGCGTATGTCCGTGTGTCTGTCTGTATGCCTACAGATAGCGGTCTGCTACTGCTGAGGCACTGTAATCTGATGCAAACTGTTTCATATATTAAAAAGCTGCATTAGTAAAAAGATCTTTTCAGAAATAGACAGATGTGCTATCTATGCCAAAAAATGACATTGCTAAGGGATTAACTGTTTAAGTGGTCAAATTAAACAAGACAGAAATAGTTAGCTTCCCTTGGCCTGTAGCTCCTCTGCATGAGGCAGCTTGTCTCGCGTTGCCAATACCTCATTGCTGCTAAGGCAAGGAGACAGTAACGCTAGGAATTGGGACATTTCCCAGTCTCTCACTGTCTGACCTTGTAGTCTTATCTGCACTAGGGCAGGATCTCCCAATATTCCTATGCCTAAACCTAGAGAAGTGCTTTCCCGGTGTAGCTATTTCTAGAGAACTGTCCTAGCACTTGGCGTAGACATGTTTATTCTGGCAAAACTGCACTTTTGCTGCGTAATATGGGTGAAATAAGCTACCCATAGTGAATACTCAGTTTTGTCATAACTAAGTCCACAGCAGGGACTTTTGCTGACAAGCTACCCATAGTGAATACTCAGTTTTGTCATAACTAAGTCCACAGCAGGGACTTTTGCTGACACAACAAGGCATAACACTCTTTGACTGATACTGTAGTTTGTAGTGGAAGCCTGGCCCAAGTCCAGGACCAGGACCTAAAACCTACCTATTATTATTCTTATTAGCATTCTTATTTAGATTAAGACACTGTCTTGATTCTTGATTCAGGAGATTAGGAATAGTGATGTGCACGCAGCAGAAAATGCAGGGGAGCCGTGCAGAGGTGCTTTGGCCAGACCTAAGGCTATTCCAACACAACTGTGGTATTTCTAGCTCTCAGTTTTACTCTTTCAGAGCAAGTTCAGCTATCTTTGGACAGCATTGCATTCTGCCATAAGACTAAGAGGTCTCTTAAAAGAGTGTTAGCTGGTGTGAGAGAGCATCAGCTTTTTTTTTATCTTCTTTTTTCTTCAGTAGGAAAAACCCACATTATAATTACCTATACAGTAGCAGAATTGGGTTTAAGAGAGCATCAGTTCATACTCAAGCCAGACCATTAAGGAATTAGTAGGAAAGAAAAACAAAACCGAGAACCCCCCCTATACCTATATTTTGCATACCAGGTACTATCCTGCTCTCCTATATTAAAAAATAGTAGAACCAGAAAAAGCACAGAAAAGGGTACCAGAACCTGGTCAGTCCTGCAGGCACAGTGTCAGGCACAGAAGTATGGGCTTGGTAGGGTGCAATTCCCTTGCTATCAGCAGCAGCAGAGACAGAATGCAGCTCTTGATAGACCTTTGGTTGGCCTTTGCCTGTTGGGATTTTTAACATGTAAATCCTTCGTGGAGGTAAATCTGCATGGCCTGGAGGAGCTGGAAGGAAACCTAAAGAACTGGCCAAGTATAGAGAAGAAAACAGAAAGATGATGTCCACAATCTCTGAAAAGCCAGTCAACACAGCTGGAAAAAATGTTCTGGATAAAGAATTGCAGCCGGTAGAAGTGGTGAGGTGCAGTTAGAATAAACTGGAACAATTCTGAGTGGACGTTGTCAAAAATATGCTTGCACAAGCAATATCTTCAGTATCATTCAGAAAGCTGCAGTGAAGCTGACTTTACCCAAAATAATTATGCATTTTTCTACTTTTAAGTAGTCTCTAGATATACAAAAATGTCATCAACAGCTCCGCTCTTCTACAGCATCTATCTGGAAGTCAGCTGGATGTACAGACAGGGATTCACACATGCAGCCACCGGTGCTTCATCGGAAGCCTGGTGACATACAGCCAACGCAGCAGCTGCAGCGCCTACAATGATCCAAGGGCTGCCCCAGGTATCAGACCAAAGTACTCATACAGCAAATTGCTGGAAAAAGGCTGGGTACAATACATTGTTGATTCTGTATTATTTGTGCTACTTTTTTTATTTATTGTCTGATGTCTGACTTGTTACAGAATTGATCATAGAGAGACCTAGCAAAAGACTGTTGTAACTACATTTTGCATCATTCTTCCCGTGAGCAGGTTCAGCGTAGTCAGTATCTCCCTGTGCAGGTTGCCTGTTTGCCACATGTTATCCTTATATATACAGACATACGTACATGCCGATTAATAAGTTAATTTAGCTCAAGAATTCGATGGTGAGACAGAAGACCCCAAGAGAAAAGTTCTTTCCTGTTGAGATAAAGCAGCAACTCTGTTAGCTTAAGCCAGCAGTGATTTTTTTTTTTACTTTACCCAGAATTGCTTAGACTGAGATTTTCTGAACATCTATGCATTTGAAAAAGACTAAACTATTTGAAAGGAGCTATTAGCATGCATGCTTTAACTTCACTTCTTTTTCATGTTTGGCTCTTACGGAAAAATACCAGATTTTGATATGAACATCTGTTTCATGTTTTTCTAAATGTGAGCTTAGTATGAAAATTAACCCCTGAATTTTTGGTTTCAGCAGGCTTCTAGCTCTTCAGCATGTATTCAGAAGCCTTGTTGTCCTAGTACTGCTAGGAACACTGCTCAGGCTGCTCTGTCTTCTGGAAATAAGTTGGCCAACAATGGGTATGCCCAAACATTTAGTGAAGATATTTTTCACAGAGTCACTATTAGCATTTGTCACTTCTTTTTCCTGAGGCACTTCAATAGCAGTAACTCAGCTCTCAGTCTCATGCAGCCTCATTCAACTTTTCTCCCAAG